>NW_026718150.1:0-13015 GCF_029784015.1 Lycium ferocissimum
GGTAGTCTATGATATGTATGATGATAAATCATGATATATGATGATGAGGGCCCCACCGCGCCTAATTGGCCGGGGCATGTCACCGCAAAGGCGGGTCGCATATGATCTCCACCGTGCCTAAATACGGTCGGGCATGTCACCGGCGGCGTCGGTCAAGTTATGATTTCATCGAGCCTGTAGGTCGGCACGACACCACTAATACAGTATAGGATGGTCACCCGACGCGGTTACCGATGTGATAAAGTATGATTGATACGACGATGCATGTATGGTATGATGATGTATACGTGATATGATAAAGTATGCGTTATGATAATGCTCATGATATCCTCATGTATGACGAATGTATATGACATGTAATGATGCTTAAAATGGACGCAGGTTGTATTTCCATCTCATGACTTACGATATTCTTATTATGCTTATTTCATTCCTGCCTTACATACTCAGTACAATGTTCGTACTGACGTCCGTTTTCTTTGGACGCTGTGTTTCGTACCCGAGTAGCAGCAAGGGACTCGGCCGATCTATAGGAACTAGTAGCTGACTTGTGAGCACTCCATTGTCCGGAGGTGCCATTGACTATTCTTTTGGCACATATATGTACATATTCATGATTGGGCACGACGGGGTCCTGTCCCGTCCATATGTCTGGTACTCTAGTAGAGGCTCGTAGATACGCGCGCGTGTGGGTAGTATGGGTCCCATAGTCTTCGTATATGTATATATATTTATTTTGATAGCCGAAGGGCTTATGTTATAAAAGTAAATATGTTTCAAATGTTAATAGATTTCTATGATTATGAGCATATAGTACGAATGAGAGCAGATAAGTGACAGAATGAGTGGTGTTCGGTGGTTAGCCCCGGATACCCGTCATGGCCCGTAGCTCGGGTCATGACACCCTCAACTGATTTTCCCTTCTTGGCACAGATCTAGTCGCAAAATCTCTAACATGAAAGAAGGAATGACACCCCATTAATGTCTCGTAGCCTCCTATTTATAGATGTGGTGCACAACACACCGATAAACAAGACTCTACTAGATACCGTCTACGGACATGCCGAGGAGCGCTACGATAAAGACTTTTGTCACGACCCAACCTAGGGCCATGACAGTGACAGGAGTTTAACTTTGCCTTTGGAGATAACTTGACTTATGTTACACTTGTACTCGAACATGGCATTCGATAGGGTATATTTAACTAAGTTCGAAAGTAAATAGAATACCAAAGTCCATCAGTAACTCAAAACATCTCAAAACATACTTATATATATATATGTAACATATCTGAGAGCAAGCAACGAGGGGCCGATACTTCGTACAACAAAACAAATGGGGCAAGTCCAAACACCATGACACACACGCCGTCCGTAGACTACTAGAAAAGTATGCCATAGTGCATAAGTGACGGACGGGCCCCATCGTACCCATAATGTACACAAACAAAATTACACAAAACGAACGATCTCACGAGCAAGTGGAGGGGCTGTCCAACTCTCGATGCGACTCCTCTGGTGGGCTGGATCGTCCTAACATCACGAATGCTGCGGGCATACGAAACGCAATCCCCGAAGAAGCGGGGGTCGATGCGAAAAATATGCGAATATGTAAGGATGCGAATCATAAAACAAGGAAAAGCGTAAGAGTAAGCAAGTTTGGAAAGCAACACAGGAGTAACACTGGAACGGCACTTTGAACCATGTCATACGGTCCCTTACACAAATTCTAGCATACACAATATAAATATAGAATATCCTACTAGCCGGCTTCCGGCTAATAACACAATAGTCCCTTTTGACGGCCGCTTCGCGTAGTCATGATGGCCCTTCCGGGCCGGCCTTCCCGGCTTAGCTAGGGTGGCCCGCTTCGGGCGAGCCGCTTCCGCTTAAGAATATCATAATCCGGTCGATCGGTGGAACAATAACAATATATATGATATACGGTATGAATATGTAATGAAGTTACAAAACGTTGCACCCCCTTTCGAGTGGTTTTTATTACAACTCACTTTGGAGAGATTTTGAGAACAAGTTTTGAGGTTTCCTTCATTTACCATTTGCTTTGTAGTGAACGTGTAAGTATAATGTATCGCAGAAGCTTCCTTCGAATTATCAACAAGAGTATAGCATGAACGAAACAAGACATTGGATATCGACTCCAAATCCAACTAAGAATAGAGTACTTATGTTTTACGTTCTTTAGAGTCATATAAAAGGGATCATGCCAAAGTATGAAAGAAGGGTTAGCCTTACATACCTTATTTACGCCTCAAGCTAATCCTCAAGTCCCTTCTCGAGCTTATCAACTAAAATACCATCAACAATATAGGGATTAAGACTAGGTCAACAAGATTATTTTAACTAATCATTTATTACGTAACGGGATTTGGACGACATCTACTATATAATCCTACCAACCCAACAATTCCAAATTAAGCTAATAACCAACAACAACAACAAATCTAACAATTTACAACAATAATATGACTAAACTCATCTTACAATTCTATCCAAAACAGCCCCTAAACCACAACGCCTTAATATTCGGTATATGATAATTATAACTATATTTCTAACACTTTAATCCGTTAAATCTCCACGTAATCATCTCAATAACAAAGATGAGAAAATAATACATACCTTAGCAGCAGCTCAACCACGAAAATATCATCCCCCAAGCTCAATATTTAGCTTGAAACGACGACGACAACTCGTATTACACTTTATCCTTCACGAGCCTCGGGATTCGGGGCCCCGAACTTGATCGAACCCTTGCTTTATCTCTCTAACTCTCCTCACTCTCTCTATAAAATATTCTAGATCTTTTGACATGAAATAAGGAAGATAATGGGTGAAAATTTTCCTTAAATAGCCAAGGAAGTGGGCCTGACCCGACTTGGAGTCGGGTTGGGCCGAGCCCACTGCTAGCTTGACCTTTCCTCCTTAAAACATCCATCACTTTTTATCCCTATGTTGTATGAAGGCCCACGACCTATGGTTGGAAAGTTATTTCAATTATCTACAACTTTCATGGTTTGTGTTTTCCCAAATTCTCAACGTATAATGGTGTGTTGGCCTCGTAAAGCTAGATCACCCGAAAACGTATCCTTAAATCATCCTTTTGGAGTGCTTATGCTCATATTTGGCTTAAGTGTCCTCTTAAGACTTGCTAAACTTCCTATGTACTATTCATATAACTTTTCATATTCCCTTTATAAAATCCCGACATGTGGGCCCCACCTTAACTTACGGTTACTAGGGCTATTTGTCAAGTAACGTATTAACTAACTTACACCATATGGCCTCCACTGTCCTCTATATGTTATTCTTATACATATATAACAGAATCATCATCCCTAATCCTTATATATCTTTACTCTCCCCTGAGCCCATACTAACTCGTCTGCAGTCTCGGTAACACAAAACTTTTTCGGGGTGTAACAGGTAGCACCGCTAAGGCGGGCGGCTCATGGATGATAATGACAGCACCACTAGTGGGGGCGTGTGATCATTTCCCCGGACGCGGGCTAATGATGTTATTGATTTAGACAGTTTATTATGTATGTGTGATTTGTTTAAAGGTAAAAGTGAGCATGCATGATTCGCCTCGAAAATGACGACTACGGATTATTTTTTTCTTCCTATGCCTTCTATATTTCTTTATTATGTTATCATATATACCTTACATACTCAGTACATTGTTCATACTGACGTCCTTTCTTTTATGGATGCTGTATTCATGCCCACAGGTAGACAGGAGGCAGTACAGATCCATAGGAGCCTATCAGCAGCTACACTGGAGCACTCCACTACTCCGGAGGTGCTATTTATTGATACATTCGTGTGTGCAGATACGGGGCATGGCGAGGTCCTGTCCCGTCACTATGATTTCAGTATTCCAGTTAGAGCCTCGTAGAAGCATACGTGTGGGTTAAAGATGCTATGTGACCCCTTCATTGTAAATTTTGCACATCATTTTCATAGCCTTATGGGCCTATACCTATATATGTCTTGGGAGATTGTTTCATGACAAGTTTTCTTAAGAATGTTATATGCCCAGGTTGAGTATGATAGTCAGCATGATAGGTGGTGCTCGGTAGTCAGCTCCGGGTACTCGTCATGGCCCCTAGTTGGGTCGTGACAAAAGTTGTATCAGAACAGTTTCATCCAAGGGTGTGTCTACGAGCCGTGTCTAGTAGAAACTTTTTTCTAGTTGTGAAGCGCGCCACACTTATAAACAAGAGGCTGCGGGGCATTTAGGAACAATGACCGTCTTTTTCTTCTAGGCAGACCGTGCGATAAAGCCATGTTATAAGATTTCCTTTTTTCCTAATTGTGCGTTATGATTTCAGCAATGCCTGTAAAGAGAAAAGGAACCGTCGCCCAGAAGGGCAAGACTGCGATAGGAAGGCGGAATGAACAAGAGTCACCGATGCATATAGAGGAGGGTGAGTCCCATAATAAGGCTCTATCTCATACCTCTCACACTCCGCCTGTTTTAGAGGAGCATGAAGGGGCCTCAGTTCCAGCTCCAGTGCCCCCAGTTCCTCCACCGGGTGCTTTGGGTCAGCAGATGAACGAGGCTATTCAGATATTGACTCAGCTAGTTGCTACTCAGGCCCAGATGCAGAGTGCGGGTTCGGGTGATAGAGCCACTAGTGCCAGAGCCCATGATTTTATGAGTTTGAACCGGCCGAAATTTTTTGGGTCAAAGCCGGATGAAGACCCGCAGGGGTTTATAGACGAGATGTTGAGGACGCTGAGGATTATACATGCTTTCGATACCGAGTCAGTGGAGTTAGCGTCCTATAGATTGCGGGATGTCATCGTTCTATGGTATAATAATTATATAGCTTCAAGGAAGGAAAACGCACCTCCCCCGGTTTGGCAGGAATTTGTAAATGCTTTCCTTCATCACTATTTGCCACCCGAGGTTTGAAGGGCCCGAGCTGACAGGTTTCTAAATCTAAGGTAAGGAAATATGAGTGGCCGGGAGTATAGTCTCCGCTTTAACTCATTGGCTATACATGCTCTCACTATGGTAGCCGATATGGGAGACAGAGTACATAGATTTGTGAGTGGCTTAGGGCCACATTTGTTGAAAGATTGTTTGACAGCTTCGCTTTAGGAAGGGATGGATATTTCTCGCGTACATGCCCATGCCCAGAATTTCGAAGAGCAGCAGCAACCGCACAGAGGTGAGCGTGATGTAAAAAAGAGGACAGAGTAAGAAGGCTTGATCTATTGGTGCTAGTAGTGAGTATAAAGCGGGTCAGAGGCAGTCATATTCCAGATATTCAGGTCAATCTGCGACTAGTGCACCTCCTCAATTTGCGGGCAGGAGATTTAATTTCCCCATATATTTAGGACAGGGTCAGAGCTCGAGAGTTTCGAGTTCATAGTCAGAGGAGACCACCGGTCCCATGATGCAGTCAGTGTAGAAGATTACATTCGGGTCTGTGTTGCCAAAGCTCAGATGCTTGCTATGCCTGTGGTCAGGTTTGGGTATATGATGCGTGATTGCCCTCGATGGATGGCAGAGTTAGGGCTCAGCCTACAGGATAAGTAGTCGGTTCCTCTTCGTCTGTGCGCCCTATCGGGCAGACTCCCCAGACTTCAGCAGGCCGTGGCAGGGTCCGAAGGGGAGCTCCTAGTTCGAGTGGCCCTCAGCAGCCTCGTATTTATGCTTTAGCAGGACACCAGGATCTTGAGTCCTCCCCTGAAGTGGTTACAGGTACATTGACCATATTCTCTTATGATGTCTATGCATTGATTGAACTAGGCTCTACCTTGTCTTATATCACTCCTATATTGCCGGCCGTATTGGGGTGAAACCAGAGCCCATTAAACCATTTGAGGTATCCGCTCCTGTTGGTGACCCGGTAATAGCTAGACAAGTATATAGAAATTGTGTGATTGTGGTATGTGATCGTCAGACTATAGCTGATTTGATTGAGCTGGAAATGTTAGATTTTAATGTGATTATAGGCATGGATTGGTTTGCCTCTTGTTATGCTAATGTGGATTGTAGAACCAAGATGCTTCGATTCCAATTCCTAGGGGAATCGGTGCTTGAGTGGAAAGGTAACACAGCGACTCCTAGGGGTAGGTTAATTTCCTACCTCAAAGCAAGAAAGATGATTGCAAAAGGCTATATTTATCATTTGGTCCGGTTCATGACCTTAAAGAAAAGCCACCGACTTTTCAATTCGTCTCAGTAGTCAATGAGTTTTCGGACGTATTTCCAGATGAACTTCCAGGTCTCCCACCAGAACGGGAGATTGATTTCACTATTGATGTGTTGCCGGACACCGAACCTATATATATTCCTCCTTATAGAATGGCTCCAGCAGAATTGCTGGAGAAGGGATTTATTAGATCCAGTCCATCGCCATGGAGAGCGCCCGTCTTGTTCGTAAGAAAGAAAGACGACTCCCTACGAATGTGCATTGACTATAGACAATTGAACAAGGTGACAATCAAGAATAAATATCCACATCCGAGAATTGATGATTTATTTGATCAACTACAAGGTGCTAAGTAGTTTTCCAAGATTGACCTGAGATCAGGGTATCATCAAGTGAGAGTTAGAGAAGAAGATATTCCGAAAACGGCTTTCAGAACTAGATACGGCCATTATGAATTTCGGGTGATGTCGTTTGGGTTAACTAACGCCTCGGTAGTGTTTATGAATTTGATGAATAATGTATTCAGGCCCTTTCTAGGTCTATTTGTGATCGTGTTCATCGATGATATTCTAGTATATTCACGGTCGGAAACAGAACATGCGGATCACCTATGTACTGCTCTTGGAATTCTTCGGACCAATTAGTTATATGTTAAATTTTCAAAATGTGAGTTCTGGTTGAATTTCGTGACTTTTCTGGGCCATATTATCTCAGCTGATGGTATTCGCGTAGATACTCAAAAGATTGAAGCTGTGAAGACTTGGCCAAGGCCTACAACACCTATGGAGGTCCATAGCTTTTTGGGATTAGCAGGATATTATAGAAGATTTGTGAAAGGATTTTCTTCTAATTCAGCACCATTAACGAAGCTAACTCAGAAATCAATAAAATTTCATTGGACCGATGCTTGTGAGCGTAACTTCCAGGAATTGAAGGATAGATTGACTTCAGCCCCAGTCCTGACACTTCCAGAAGGATCAGAAGGTTATGGTGTTTATTGCGATGCCTCCGGTGTTGGATTGGGTTGTGTGTTGATACAGCACGAAAAAGTTGTAGCCTATGTCTCGAGGCGATTCTTGCGGAAACATGAGAAGAATTATCCGACCCATTACCTCGAATTAGTTGCGGTTATTCATGCACTAAAGATATGGAGACATTATTTGTATGGTGTTCATGTTGATATTTATACAGATCACAAGAGTCTTCAGTACATTTTCAAGCATATGGAGGTGAATCTGCGGCAGAGGCGATAGTTGGAGCACAATTCTTGCTAAATTCTGGAAATCCTTTCAAGAAGGTTTTGGGAACTCAATTGAGACTCAGCATAACATTTCATCCATAATCTGATGGGCACGCCGAACGCACTATTCAGACCTTAGAGGACATGTTGCGGGCATGTATATTAGACTTCGGAGGAAATTGGGATGAATATTTCCCACTTATCGAATTTGCCTATAATAATAGTTATCACTCCAGTATTCAGATGGCTCCGTATGAAGCCCTGTATGGAAGGAAGTGTAGGTCCCCAATTGGATGGTTTGAAGTAGAAGAGGTATAACTAATAGGTCCAGAGTTGATTCAACAAGCGGTGGAAAAAATTAAGCTTATTAGGGACCGATTGTTGACAGCCTAAAGTAGCACAAAAATCTTATGCGGACAACCGCCGATGAGACTTGGAATTCCAAATCAATGATTGGGTATTCCTAAAAGTGTCGCCGATGAAAGGTGTAATGAGATTCGGCAAGAAGGGCAAGCTTAGTCCTCGATATATTGGACCCTATAAGATTGTGCACAAGGTGGGCCAAATGGCTTACGAGCTGGACTTACCTCTAGAACTTGAGTCAGCTCATCCAATTTTTCATGTGTCGATACTCCGTAAGTGTGTTGGAGATCCTTCCAGGATCGTTCCTGTAAATGATGTTCAAGTTACAGAGAAGTTAGCTTATGAAGAGGTACCCGTTGCTATACTAGATAGGCAAGTGCGGAAACTCAGGAACAAGGAGGTAGCCTCAGTTAAAGTTTTGTGGATGAATAACAATAGAGAAGAGATAACTTGGGAAGAAGAAGAAGATATTAAGTCCAAATATCCGTAGTTATTTCCCCTCGGAAGAGATTCAAGATGAGACATCATTATCCTAAGGTACGTAATGCTTCCTTTTGATGCTTTTGGTCATGTGTGGCCATGTTTACTTATTATTGGTGTTGTAGCCCTGTAAAGGAATATTATTGTGGGTTTCTATAACAGGATGGTAGTTCCATATTACAGGGGAAACTCTGGCAAAATTTTTGAAAAACCCCCGAGAACTTAACATTCGAGGACGAATGTTCTTAAGGAGGGGAGAGTGTTACACCTCGGAATTTTAGGTTGTTGTATAGTGAATAAGCTAATGCAAGTTAAGGTGTACTTGAAGTACCTACAAGTAAGAAAGGATATTTAATAATTCTAATTAAGATTCCCAAGACATTTGAGGCAAAAGGGGACAAGTTCGTCAAAGAAAGTTAAGGTGGAGTCTTGTTTGGGAGAATTTCACATCATTTGAGTTAAGCATTGCTTAGCATCACCTTGAGGAAGAGATATAGATCCCCTTTTATGGTTAATGAATTTTTATATAAGTGCCAAGAAGTATTCATAAGGATTGGAGGTCAAACGAATCAAAGAGAGCACGATTTCGCGAAATCGGGCAAAATAGGGCAGTGTGTGCCCGCACACTGAGTGTGATGAGCCGCACACTGGGCGCCAACTCTCCAAAATTGTAGATCTCACTACCTAGCACCTCCCCTAAGTGGAGGGGAGAGTGTGCAACCGCACACGCAGTGTGCAAGGTTGCATACTCTCCGCCAACTCGGTCGAGGGGCGAAAATACCACCTTTTTAAATCCCAAACGACCCTAAGTTCATTTCTAACTCCTCCCATTTATTTCTCCACCTCTCTAGTTGTTTACAAGGAGTTTTTGAAGGTTCAATACCACGCCACACCCTTTCCATAACCATCTAAAGAGAGAATCAAGGGTAGAGAAGATCACTAGAGTTTGTGGAAGTCAAGAATTTCATTGGTATTGAAGTTGGGGTTTTCTCAAGTGAGGTATATTCATCCAAAGATCATTCCTACACAATCCAAG
This sequence comes from Lycium ferocissimum, assembly GCF_029784015.1. NCBI lineage: Eukaryota > Viridiplantae > Streptophyta > Magnoliopsida > Solanales > Solanaceae > Lycium > Lycium ferocissimum. The sequence continues at coordinate 9,310 of NW_026718150.1, forward strand.
GTGAGGTTTACATCTATTTCATGCTATTAAAAGCATTGGGTGGTTGAAAGACTTGGATTGAGGAAGAAAGTAGAATATGGATTTCAAATATGGAAATAGTGGTATTCTTGAATAGTGACTTGACTTGAATGATAGTTCTTGATATTTTATGGGTATAATCTTGTTATGAATGATATTAGGGATGTGAAAGAAGCATTATATGTGAATGAATACGACGTTGGGTGGTAACTATGGTTATGGATAGCTTTGAGAGGGAATTTTGAAAATTGAATAATGTCTAACTTAACAAAGTTTGTTGATTATGATATTATGGATGTTGTTGTTAATGTCTGGGAGTTATTCTATTATATGGAAGACGTTTTAGAAACAAAGGAATGCTGCCCAATTTTCGTTAGCCCTTAGTCGCCTTAGCTTAGCTTCAAGTATGTTTCCGGTTATCTAATCTTAGGATGAATTCTCTTGAATGTAGAATCGTGAGCTTGGAGGGAAGCGTTTAGTCGGCAAAGTAAGAGAGACGTAAAGGTATGTAAGGCCAACCCTTCTTTTCCAAGGCATGAATCCTATAACATGATTTCCTTTATCTTTTCATGACTTTCTTACATTCCAAAAAAATATAAGTCTATGACTACTAAGAGCTTCTCATAAGACGAAGATAAGAGATGTGTTATGAACATGGCAATGATAATGATGATTCTATGTCTAGAGATTCTAAAGCTTATGAAAGGATGCTAGTATGAGATTAATGATCATTGTTATTCATTATTGGTAGTCTCGTCTTATAATGCTAGTTCCTTCATGGTGAGACATGACGATCATGATTATTCCATAAAATAATCGGAGGTTCCCGACCTTACATACAGCTTTTACTTGAGCACTTATGCATGCTTCATGTTAAGTATATGATGATGATTACACCATGCCTAGATGGCACGTGCAGCACCACTAAGGCGGGCGTCTTATGGTTGATAATGACAGCACCACTACAGAGCGGCGTGTGATGATTACCCTGGACGTGGGAGGCCCAAACGCGGGCAAATGATGTCATTGATTCGGACAGTTTATATATGTATGTGTGATATGTTTAAAGGTAAAAGTGAGCATGCGTGATTCCGCCTTCAGAGGCAAGCAGTTACAGTTATCTTTTCTTCCTATGCCTTCTATATTTCTTTATTATGTTATCATATATGCCTTATACATTGTTCGTACTGACGTCCTTTCTTGTATGGACGCTGTGTTCATGACCATAGGTGGATAGGGAGGCAGTCTGAGATCCATAGGAGCCTATCAGCAGCTACACAAGAGCACTCCACTACTCCGGAGGTGCTATTTATTGATACATTCGTTTGTGCAGATATGGGGCATGGCGGGGTCCTGTCCTGTCACAATGATTCAGTACTCCAGTTAGAAGCTCGTAGATGCATATGTGTGGGTTGTAGATGCTATGTGACCCCTTCATTGTAAATTTTGCACATCATTTTTGTAGCCGTATGGGTCTATGCTTGTATATGTCTTGGGAGATTGTTTCATGACAAGTTGTGTTGAGAATGTTATATGCCCAGGTTGAGTATGATAATCAGCATAATAAGTGGTGCTCGGTAGTCAGCTCTGGGTACCCTTCATGGCCCCTAGTTGGGTCGTGGCAAACGTGGTATCAGAGCAGTTCCGTCCTAGGGTGTTTTTACTAGCCGTATCCAGTATACACTTATTTATGGGTGTGAAGCGTGCCACACTTATAAACAAGAGGCTGCGGGGAATTTAGGAACAATGACTGTCTTTCTTCTCATAAATCGTGCGATAGAGCCATGTTATAAGATTTCCTTTTTTTCTAATTGTGCGTTATGATTTTATCAACACAACTGCCGCCTGGAAGGGCAAGACTGCGACAGGAAGACGGAATGAACAAGAGTCACTGGTGCATATAGAGAAGGGTGAGTCCCATAATGAGGCTCCATCTCATACCTCTCACACTCCGCCTGTTTTAGATGAGCATGAAGGGGCCTCAGTTCCGACTTGAGTGCCCCCAGTTCCTCCACCGGGTGCTTCGGGTCAGCAGATGATCGAGGCTATTTAGCTATAGACTACGGCTAGTTGCGAGAGGAACGGCCCGCCGTTGAGTGCGGTTCCGGGTGATAGAGCTACTAGTGCCAGAGCTCGTGATTTTATGAGTTTGAACCCGCCAGAATTTTTCGGGTCAAAGCTGGATAAAGATCCATAGGGGTTTATAGACGAGATGTTGAGGATGCTGAGGATTATACATGCTTTTGATACTGAGTCAGTGGAGTGTGCGTCCTATAGATTGCGGGATGTCATCGTTCTATGGTATAATAATTGGATAGCTTCAAGGAAGGAAAACGCACCTCCCCCGGTTTGGCAGGAATTCGTAAATGCTTTCCTTCGTCACTGTTATATCCCGTATTTTATACATTCGGAAATTCGAGGAAGTCGTGGCAAGTTAAGGACAAGATCATTTTTACGAGTTATTTTAATGCACAAGTTGGTTATGAATATCGATTATGAATATTGGTATTATGGAAATCCGAGAAAGGCTAAGGGCAAGAAGATAAATTCGCAAATGGCGTGGAAATAATGCGGAAGGTTAGGGACAAAATGGTAATATTGAGGAATGTCGAGGGGTAAAACGGGAATTTCACATGAGTTTCATGAAAGTTCCAAGAGGGGCATATTGGTCATGTGACAAAAAAAAATAATAAGAAAGAAGAAAAAGAAGATGACAAAATAAGTCATCTTTTATTTGGGAAAAATTCAAGAAAAAGAAAAGAAAAATCTAGACAAGTGTAGAGAGGGGCATGTGCCCCTCACATGCTTGTGAAGACTATATATATATATATGCTCATTCATCTTCTAACATAAGAAAGACTTGGGAAAAAAAAAAAAAGAGCAAGAACAAGCATAGGCCATTCGGCCAAGCTCTTTAATTTTTGCCCCTTGAGATTTTGTTCCAAAAATTATTTTCTTGTGGTATTCCTACTAATTCAAGGACGCTCTTCAACGTGGTATAATTCTTTTAGCAAGAAAGCTACGTTGGTGGCAAGTGGAAGTTTGGAGAAAAGATTTTGGAGAAAACGGAATTCGAATTTGGAGAAGCTTAAGAAGCGGAAAAGGTATGTAAGGCTTACCCTTTCTTTCTCTTGGCATGTCCTAGATATACTAGGCTTGAATTTGGACCTTGGGGACAACTCTATTCTTCGGAATCCACGTCCGAAATTGCCCTTTTTTCTTTCAGTAGAATTGAATCAATTATGTTGCTAATGGTTGGAAAAGTTGTCTAAACATCTAGAACTTGAACAAGTGGGACCCGACTACCTTAAAACTATCACGAATGATACTATGAAGTGTAAAATACGTAAATTGGGTACGCCACCTCATTTGACCCGAGGTGGGCCCACAATCCCCGAGACCTATGTATATTGTTCTATTTGCCTTATTTCCGTACGATAATTAATGGAAACCTTTGGCTAATGTTCCGAGTTTGTTATAAGTATTTGGTAATTCAGATGTGAGTATTTTGGTTCGGCTATTCTGGCATAAACGCTTCGGTACGAATGATCTGATTTGAATGTTTTGATATAAGCATTCTGATATAAATTATTCTGATATAAATATTCTGATATAAGTATTCTGGTATAAGCCTTCCGATATGAGAATTTCGACATAGTCAATACGTTATGAACATTTGGTATAAATA
>NW_026718151.1:0-13283 GCF_029784015.1 Lycium ferocissimum
CACGTATTCCATTTCTTTTCTTTTCCTCGCCCCTAGGTTAGATCTCTTTTTCCGTATTCCTGTTTTACATACTCGGACATTTTCCCGTCCCACCCCTTTTTTTGGGGGCCGGTTTCATCCCGCGGGTCGGTCACGTTGGGTGATCCGCGGCTGGTATCCTTTTTCTTTTTGGAGGCCCCTTCATGGGACCCGGGCGGGGGGCGGCCCCTTTTTTTTTTGGACACCTTTTTTTATATATACTTATTCACGGGTCCCCGGGGGGCCCCCCTTTTTTGTCATTTTTCCCTTTATGGCTTTTTGGGGTCCGGGACATAACGGTGGGTTTGGGCATTTCGTCCCTTGTGTTTGTATGGTTTGTGTTCTATGTTTTGAAGTTTTTTTGGCCCCACATCCGTTAGTATAAAAGTGTATAGTATATTATCTGAACCCGGGGGGCGACTTACCTTCGCCTATGCTTATCTATTATTAGTACGATTATGGTTGATAAGTACGTACGAGTCCCCGGCCCCGGGCACTAGTCCCGCTGGGGGGTTGGGGGACATAAATTTTTGGAACACCCCACGGATAGGAAGTTCGGGGGAAGTAATTTTTTTGCCCAAACAAGGATGGACATAGCTTATAGTGTGCCGTCCCTCGGCCCTTTAAATCACCAAGAGAACCTCTCTAAAGGGTTTGATATCATGTTCTCGAATTTGGGAAGGGGTCCTACAGGGGGAATTTTTACCCAATAACCCCGAGTACACAACTTTTGCTTTTTATGACTCGAGCTTTGGCCGATTCGAAGGTGGGAAGGGGATAGGGTGCTAAAGGGGAGAAAACCCCCCATTGGTGGAAAGGCCCAAGAAACGGGTTAAAATTTCAGGGGTCGGAAGCCCCCAGAAGGGGGAAAAGTGGGGGGGGAGCTTGTTTGGTTTGAAAGATTATTGAAAGAATTGACAATACAAGTTTTTGCTAAAACGGGTTTTTTTTTGATAGTCGGTTTCCGGTTTATATGGGCCAAAAATCCTATGTTTCATGAGAGAACCAAGCATATAGAAGTGGACTGCCACTTTGTTAGAGACAAACTACAAGAAGGGCTGATTTCACTTCATCATGTCTCCATAGATTCACAACTTGCTGATATATTCACTAAGGCTCTAACTGGGATCAAACATGCTACTGTCTTGAGCAAGTTGGCTGTGATTCCATCCCCTCCAACTTTAGGGGGGGGGGATGGGTGTTGGAGATTACATGTAATTAATTATATCTTGTGTTAAGTTGGTTAGCTAGATTAGTTAGTTATTAAGTAGTCCACGTAGCTACCAAAGTTAGTTAGGTAGTTACTGATTCTAAATATTTTGCTTTGTGTATATATGTGCACATGAATTATATCAGATACTCACTTCTCACAATTCAGTGAAATGATTCCACAAAATATTCTCTCTAGTTCATGATTTCAATCGGCTTCTTCCGTCTCTCACCTTATCTTCAAGCTCCATTAATGGAGTCACTAAGTTTCTTTGTTTCATTCCCACTTCTCGACACAGTAAATGAAGTACTCTAAAATTTATTTAGCTCCCACCTACTTTAATTTATGAATTTATCTAGAAGTACATATATAGACTTTCTAGCTATTTTTTTTTTTCCGTTTCTTGTTTATTTAGGTAAAACAGTTCTTATTTTTAAAAAAAATTATATTTTATATGTTTGGTTATATTTATATCATTCTTTCGAATATTGCCTAGTTTGCTCCTATAATATGACTACAAGAAAAACACAGATTTGTAATGAAACAATTATGACATACAGGCCAGTCACAAAATTGTGACGGATTTGTGATATTTTTATGACTAACTTATTATTGTGGACGGATTCCGACGGATTTATTCTTCTGTATCAAATTTATGATGCTTGAATTTGCGACGGGTGGTGATCTGTGATAGACTCTTTCGTCACAAATATTTTGTCTTATTGTAGTTACCTAGTTAGTTTTATTTTGATTAACAAGGTTAATATTTTGGATAATTCATTAAATGATTCTTTTTTTATTTCGGAGCTATATCAGGAAAATATACAAGCCAGTAGCCACCATCATTTTAAACTAAAAACTGATTTATACTAATGAAAATGGTCAGGATTAAGGAAGAACGTTTTGTCACTCCTTATATAGTGGAGTAATTAGGCCGAAAAATGGGCAAGGAAGACTTAAAAGTATGGTACACACAGCCGAGTGTGCCAAAAGATATTATCCTTTTTATAATAGTTTCGGTTGTGTTTGATTATAAACTTACTTTGTTTTTATTCTTTTAATTTGTTTATACATAAGGCCGCATTAGACATTTTGTAAACATTTCATAAGCCTCAAACTTAACGCTGCCTCATTAGGATAACAAAGCTACCATCAAACGACTCAACATGTTATGATATTAAAAGAAGACTGCTTGGAGAAGCAACAACATTAGTCCTGCCTGTTTAGTGTCAAACTTATTGTTCATGACGACATACTGTTTAATTTTTCTAAGGGCAATAATTGAAGATTACATATACTTGTTAGAAGTCAACAAATCGACTATTACCCACGTTTGGAGACATAGCCAGACCAAGTACGCAGATTTTTTGACAAATGAAGGTTACACACAGGCTGAAGATTTTCTGGTATGGGAAAAGATAATCAAGAAAATAGAGTTTTTGCTCCTGCTAGATTTAAGTTTTGTAGTTTAGAAGCGAACTAAGAATATTTTAGTATTTTTCATTGTACCAATTATTTTTTATTAATTAATAATGAAGATTAAGAATCGCGTTTGACCCTCACTACAGTGACCACATTTTTTTTAAAAAGTTATTGGAAAATTGGGTCCAATAAGTATGGTACAACGTGAGACAAAGTTTAACATAATAATGTAGGCAAAAGACATAAATTGACCCTTAAACTATATCCCAAAAATTATTTTCACACTTCAACTATCCTGACGACCCATTACACACCTAATATATTTAAAAGTGATATTTTTTACCCCTCCGGAGCTGATGTGGCATAAAAAAAATTATATTTAAATAATAGGAGAGTGAGGTCAATTTTTTTGTTTTAAATTATTATAATTTTTTTTTTTTTTTTTGCAACTTCTTCCTCTTTATTCAACCATCTCCCAACCCCTTCCCCTTCTCCTCCACATTCCGCCCATCCCCAACCCCATCCCCTTCCTCCTCCACCTTCCCGCCCACCCCTGTGTGCGCCGTGCAATTTCTTCATTGCTGCCCATTTGAAGGGTTAAATTTTAATTTCTTCATTGCCCATTTGAAGGGCAAACTTCGTGCAATTTCTTCATTGCCATTTGAAAGGCGATCCGTGCAATTTCTTCATTGCCCATTTGAAGAAGCACTTCCGTGCATTTCTTCATTTTATTTTATAGGCAGATTAGATGCAAATTTAGTGACCTAAAACGAAGAAGATCGAAAAAATGAAGCTCACGAAAAATATTGAAGCTCATTATTATTTTATAGGTAGATTAGATGCAAATTTGGTGACCAAAAAGTAAACAAGGAAAAATGGAAGCTCAGCTCGAAAAATATTGAAGCTCACCGAAAATATTGAAGCTCATTGAAAACAATGTGTTTATGCAATAAGAAAGCGGAGTAGGATGATGAAAAGAGAGGGGGGGGGTGAGGAGGGAAAGGAAAAAAATATAAAATTAAATTAGGGAGGCATTTTTTGACGTACGATTGATGACAGAGAAGGGTAACTAGTCATATTGTATCGTGGAGTAAAAAATATCACTTTTTCATATATTAGGTGTGTAATGGGTCGCCACGATAGTTTAAGTGTGAAAATGACTTTTGGGGTATAGTTTAAGGGTAAATTTATGTCTTTTGCCTAATAATGTACCAGCAAACTATGCTCGTGCGATGTACGGGGCCCAACGTGATCAATTTAATTACTCATTTTAGTTAGTCTTTATGGTTTGTATATTTTGCAAAGGATTCCGCGATTCTCTTTAGCGAGTCTCCATATTTTCTTTCTTTTACTCTTATTTTTCCTCTTAATTTCTCAATTATTGTTAAAATTTGTCTTATGTTGATTATGTCTATTTTTTTTATATTTAGTAAGCTGACAATTTAAATATCCTACATGTCAAGTTTATAGTCACAAGATTCAAATAATAAACAAATAAATTTGTAAAATAAACTCACTAAAATTAATAGCAAAACTCTAATTTTAAACAAAAATTAAAAGAAAATCTCAAATTCGCAGTACCAACTATATGAACCACTAAACGGCCTGTGAGAAAATTAGATCGAGCGAGTGAAGGCCGGAGATGTAAAAGAAAGGATGAGAGACCAACAAAATAGTGAATAAGAAAGGCATTACTCACTTTAGTTAGTCTTTATGATTTAGATTTACCAAAGGATATCGCGATTCTCTGGTAAGTCTATATTTTGTTTCTTTTCCTCTTATTTTCCCCCAATTTCCCAATTATTGTTAAAATTTATTTTATTTTGGTTATGTCCGCCTCTCTTTTTATATGTAGTAAGTTGATAATTCAAATATCCTACATGTCAAGTTTATAATTACAAGATTCAAAGGATATTTTATTATATTATACGCATTTTTAATGTAGAACCACAAGATTCAAAAGTCTATCGTTATTTTTTAAATTTCGTGCCTAATCAAACTTAGACACGTAAATTGAGACAGAGGGACTATATGCCAAATGGAGGAAATAAAAGGATAATTGAGACACTGCGGACATATGGAGACTTAAAAAGTAAACACACAAGAGGTAGAATTAATGTTAAGCGCTTCAAAATGTGCAATGTTAATCCATGAAGTACAATTTCATGTGCTTTCTATAACATAGTAGCCGATAAGTATAAGTAAAAATATGGTAACGTAAAAGTGGAATACGCGTATACAGAGAATAGGTAAGCGAATCAAGTAATATCTTTTGTTAAAGGAAGTGGATCCACCATTTGGAAAAAAAAGGAAAGAAATCAAGTACCTTGGAATAAGTCCAAATTTAGTGTACAACTTCCGGACAAGCTCGGGGGAAAAAAATATGAATTAAATTTTAAATTGTTTATTAATAAATATATTAAATTTTGAACACTGCTGAATAAATGCAAAGGTTAGCTCGAAGCGGTCAGGGTACCTTCAAAATTTTCATTTATCCTAGGTTCAATTCCAGTTGACAATATTATTTTTTATATTTAGCTTTTTTTTTTTTTTTTTTTCGACCCACCTGAGTGAAATTTTTTGGATCTGCCACTGTTAACACACCTTCTTTGGGTATCAGTAGTAAAGAGGCGACATTGATGGATGATGAACACCGGGTCTTTCGAAGAACGTTGTCATTAGTGTATATATAGGATAAAAAATGATATCAGTGAGAACTTTACTCAAAGAAATAAAGAGATAAAGGGATTAGCTGAGACGATTAAAATACCAAAATCTTTTCACTTTTTTTGGTTAAATTCAATTGACAATATTATTTTATATTTACTTTTTTGGAAATGTAGAGTAAAATTGTGAAAAAAAGTAGAAAAATTCTGAGAAAAACAAATTTTTTTTATTTTTAGTATTCCGGAATACAAGGCTGGAAATTATGAATGATTTTTATGGCCTCTTTCGCTAAAAGTAAAAAAATGAAAAAAATTTCTGAAAAAAGTGATATTAAAAAAGTTACGGAAAAAGGAAAGCTCAAAAAAATTAAGGAAATCACATAAAGTTAACGTTCAAAATGGTGGTGAAAAAGCAAAGGGTAGTTGAAGCTAGCAATAAAGTATCAAGGGAGTCCAAGACTTTTGTAACCCCCAAAAATAAATTTTAGGCCAAAATAACACAATTAAAAAAAACCCCAAAATAGGTTTTACGCATAGAATATGTGCATAAAAGGACCAAAGCATCATTTTACACTTAAGTCCTTTTCTTACATGATTCTATGCGTATATATCTAGGCTCCATCTTCCCGCCACTAGTCCCCACACGGTCAAAGAAAGAAAAAAAAAAAAACTAGCCATTAAAGTGCGTTTCGAGGTCAACGCGATCAAAAAGCATTGTTCTTGTTGATTCCGGCCAAAGTCAATATTTTGGTATATTGAAGTCTAGGAACAAGTTTCTTCGCAATAAAGCGGCGTATAATTCAATTCAAAAACTCAAAATCAAAGCTTCAATCTAGGTATTTTACTACGATTTTTCTATTACATTATTAACCTAAGCATTACTATTGTGTATTATTTGTGGATATTGAAAAAAAAAAAAACTTTTACACACTTTTTTTGTGGTAGGCGGTAAATTTATTTACGCCGCTTTTTTTGTTTTTTTTTTTAATTTTTTTTATTTGTTTATTTGTTACAAATTTGTTAATTGTTTATTTAGTGTTGTTAATTGTTAGATTAGTTATTTCAATTGTTAGACTAACTAATTATTTATTTAGTTTTGTTAAGTTTTAATTATTTGTTAATAATTTGTTAATTATTTAGTTAGTTAGTTAATTGTTTATTTATTAATTATTGCTAATAATTTGTTAATTGTTTGATTAGTTAGTTAATTGTTTATTTATTAATTATATGCTAATAATTTGTTAATTTTTTGATTGGTTAGTTAATTATTTATTTATTAATTATATGCTAATTTTTTGCTAGCTAATTGTTAATTTTTTGTTTTGTTAGTTATTAATATTTATATCTTTAATTGTTAATTTATTTATTTGCTAATTAGAAATTGAAACCTTAGTTAGATTCAATCCTTTGTATAATTTCTCGGTAAAAAGATTACATAACTAATACCGTATTAGAAGATTAATTAAAAAAAATAATGATTAATTTAAAATGCGTAAAATATACCCCTTTTAATCCTTACTTCTCATGTATTAATGATTAATTTAAATGTCTAAAATAGATAGTACACCTCACGTGGAGTCAGTCCGCCGACCTTGAGAGGGATACTTTATGTACATCATGAAAGCATAGGTCCCGGTATGTATGGGATACCCGGTATCCTCCAAGAGAGTGGTCCAAAATTGCCGGCGAGCGCCGCATGATATTCTAGAGGCTATTCCCCACATCCTCGTGTCATAGATATACTACGTCGGGGCGGTATCTACCGGTGCATCGAGGTTGGTCGGCTTGTGCACGATAGGGCTCTAGTGACGGGCATGATTGAGCGTTGGTGATCGGAGATCCATACATTTCATCTCCGCACTGGCGAGCCTACTATCACCACGCAGATGTCGAGGTGATTTATGGTCTACATATTGATGGACATGCATTGTATAAGTGGAGCCTCCCGCATTACCGTATCCCGAGTTGACTAAGCTCACCGGGTTTCGTGCCTCGGCCCGAAGGATATGTGTGGACGGGTCGGTTGTTTTGTGGTCCTTCATCCATGCTCACTTGCGCCTGTATCTGCCGGCATCCGATTGGCGGCGACGCCTCGGAGCCGATGTTGACCGACGTCTTGCTTATATCTTCTCATCATATTCGGGGGCATTATGTTCCCGAACACGTCGAATCTTGCGGATATGCGCGTGAGGTATACTCTTTTATTGAGGGATCTAGACCCCGGGGATGTTACGGTTGGGCGCCGCCGTCCCGGCTTATATGTACGGAGGATTTGATCCGAGCCTCTGGGCGAGAGGCTTGAGGTATTTGCATTTAGCCCTCTTGTTCGGTAATATATTTAAGTGTGTGTAATAAAACACTAAATATATTTTTTAAATATTGACCGATAAATAATTTTTTTTGATGACTATGACGGATATGGGTGTGGACGAGGTTGAGCCCTTTTCAACCCATAGCCGCTCGCCCTCCCGATGACTACGTTCTCGAGGATATGCCATAAGCGCGCGGAGATGTTCGCGTCGTACTCAAAGGTGTGTGGAGACGCACCATGTCATTCTCCGTTTAGAGATCGGTTAGACCGCGTGACCGCGCCCGAGGTAAGTTTTTTTTTGATTTAACATTAGTTTGTTATTTTTTGTTAGTCTTTTATTGTTAACTAGTTGAATTCTTTTATAGGCTTTCATATGGACGCCGTATGATCGCATTTTGGGTTAGCTGCCGGCGTTTTGTAGGGCTAGTGAGCACATGTGGATGGCATGGTGTCCATTGATCCATATGGACATCGTTGAGCATCACGCGCCCCACCACGTGTTACGGCAGTTTGGTATGTACGGGGAACATACCCGCGGTACACGTTGGGAGCACGCCCGCGCTATACCAAGGACGAGCGTTTGATCGATAATGCGGCGTGGCGGAGCGTATGTACCAGAATTCGATGCATGGAACGCGAGGATGACGACTCGCGCAGCGGTGGACATGACACTCCGTCCATGTGTACATGACGTGGCACATGCATATCACTCGCTCCTTGATTGCCGGCCCTCGACGCCTCGTCTCCGATGGCCGAGGATATGTATCACTACGGTGAGCGTATGAGGCGGCGGTAATTTTATTAGTCTTAAACTTAATCCATCGTCTTATTATGTATTACTTTATGAATTTATTCAATTCTTAAAATTTGCAAATATGTGCGGCTACGGATGATTCGATGATACGCCATGAGCATTCCCCTTACGCAGTCCACCGACCCGGGATAGCGGCATGCGTACGCAAGACGGATAGCTTCGGCTTACCGACAACGGTATGACACGGGCACGTGAGTGGCATCGTGTCGATAAGGATGTTCCAGAGCCTGTTCCAGAGCATGTACCAGAGGGTGTTCCAGCGGGTGGTAGGGCTGATAGAGGTGGTGGGGCTGGCAGAGGTGGTCGGGCTGGCAGAGATGGTCGGGCTGGCATAGGTCTAGTAGATGAAACGACGATATAGCCCATCGTGCTCCGTCGGCTACATATATCCGTCGACTTCTTCTTCCGCACAGTCGACTTCGCGTAGACCTAGATATACGCACTTAGATGTTCGCACACATTATGATCCTTGGTCATCGTTTCCACGGTGTCGGTTAGTGATCTATATGGAAGACGGACATGAGGACTTAAACTTGGATATTATTTTCGATGAGTACTTTCTTCGTCTTACAGCCCAAAGCCTACGGCACCATGCAAATCTCTCCCGCTCCGCGAGCCACTCGGGAGCCTCTCTCACGTACCCATCTCGGGGAATGCGTCGACACACGGGTTTATTTTTTTACAATAAAATAATGTATTAATTAATTATTTTATTAATCTAAACTAAATTATTTACATATATTATAGGTTCATTCTTCTGCGCCAATGGACCCGTCTCGTCTTGTTCAGATTGACCCGTCTCCACCTCCAGCTACAGCTCCGGGTAGCGCTCAGGAGACCGTTGAGGAGCCAGCTAAGGAGCCATCTGACCAGCCATCTCAGGAGGGCGTCGACACAGGTTTATTTTTTTACAATGAAATAATTTATTAAATAATTGTTTTATTAATCTAAACTAAATTATTTACATGTATTATAGGTTCGATCCTTCTCGCGCTCAATGGACCCGTCTCGTCTTGTTGATTGACCGCGATCTCCGCCTCCCGCCCATACGGCCTCCGGTAGCAGCTCAGAGACCGTTGAGGAGCTTGACAGGAGCCATCCGACCCGTACCCATCTCGGTGAGGGCGTCGACACCTGAGTTTATTTTTTTACAATGAAATAATTTATTAAATAATTGTTTATATATATTTCATGTTTAGTTTATGATAAATCTAAATTAAATTATTTATATGTTATTTTCGGAGTTCATTCTTACGCTCCCGTGGTCCGTCTCCCTTGATTGAGTCATCTCCCGAGGCTACGGAAGGGTTTCGGCCAGACGCCGTTCCCACAGAAGCATATTTTCACCCGGGGCATTCGAAGACAAGAAAGGGATGATCATGGCATAAATCATCCCTGAGGAGGAGGAGAGAGAGAGGACCCAGATGATAAGCGAGGGTGGCAGGGGTTGGCCTTAGGCCTTAGGAGATCGTATATTTGTAAATAAAATGTACATTTTATGTTAACATTATATATATTTTTTGATATTATTTTTTATTGATAATTAGTTATTTTAGTATTTATTGTCGATTAATAGTAACTCGTGCGACGTCCTATATTAATTAGAACCCGATAACGACGATCTAAATGTATATGTATAACAAGTTTTCAAACTTACTTGAGCACTTTACAACCCAAGACGACGATCAAATGTGTGTATACGTATACTTTGATGTAATGAGTCGATATTATTATACACTAAAAAAAATTAGTTCTATATAAAATATTTATATTCCGGTGTTTTGAAGCCGTACGGCCAATCTTCGATCAAAGTACGGAAAAAAGCTTAATTTTGGAGTTTGATTCCAAAGACTAGGAATGGGCGGGGGGGGGGGGGGGGGGGGGGACGGAGTTTCACGCATACGTATTTCTGGCGTGGCCCTACTTTGATTCTTTTTTTTTTTTTTTCTAACGGGTTAGTTTGGTTCCAAATTTATTTTTCGGGTTAAAAAAGTTCCGGACTCGTATAAAGGCTATAAACCCAAATAGTGATGTGAACAGTTTTGTTAACAGAGAATTTTTAATACACGTGTCTATCATGTGCCAAGTGTACAGAGCAGAAATTTAATCACCTATAAATAAATGAGTTCAAATTTATAGTACAACTACTGTGCTTCTCGTACAATTTTCACTGTTGTGTTTGTACAGCAACTGTCATTTCTATAATATTTTCATTATATATAAGTGCGGTGGGGTACGAACACAGCTGCCCCCACTTGTACAATGAATCCTCACAAATCACACACGCAATGAATACTTGTCACTGTAAAATTTGTATAATCCGTACACTTTATCCAACTATTTTTATATCCCACGTAGACATATGTCATAGTACTTAATATTTATTTACTTCATGTATAGACGTATGCACTTCAAATTTAATTCTACCACATTTATTTCTCTCGCACTCTTACTGCTTCATACTTTGACTTTTCGTATTCTAGTCAATATTTATTCTCTCTCATGTAGACATATGCGTTTCAGCTTTAATTCTCCTGCGATACAAATTTATTTTAAGTCCAGCACTTTAATATGTTCAATTTGACTTTTCACATTCTTTAAGAATTAATAAATCCTACGTAGTATATATGCCATAGATCAATATTTATTCTTTTCTGCGTATACACGTGTGCACTTCATTTTTAATTCTCCGTGTACATATTTCTTCTCCGTACACTTTTACTGTTTACTTTTCACGTTTTGCCGAATATTTATTTTCGTCCCGTGAGCTTCACAAATTGTACACGCAATAGATGCTTGTACCATGAGCTATATAACTGTACACTTTATCCAATTATTTTTATCCACGTAGACATATGTCATAGTACTTAATATTTATTCTCTTCATGTATAGACGTATGCACTTTTAAATTTTAATTATCTCACACAATTTATTTCGTCCGTGCTGTTTTAATATGTTCACTTTTGACTTTTAAACATTCTTTTTAATTAATTAATAAATGCGCGTGGATATATGCCATAGTATTGAATATTTATTTTCTTTTCATGTATACACGTTTGCACTTCTATTTTGATTCTCCGACACATATTTATTTCGTCCGTGCACTTTTACTTGTTTACTTTTGACTTTTCACGTTTTTACTGAATATTTATTTTCTTCCCATGTTTCTTCATTATTTACAATATATATAAGTGGCATAGTGGGTACGAACACAGCTTCCAATAGTTGTACCATGAGCTTCACAATTTGTACACGCAATGAATGCTTGTATCCTAAGCTATATAACTTGTACACTTTATCCAACTATTTTTATATCCCGCGTAAACAAATGTCATAGTACTTAATATTTATTCCTTTCTCATGTATAGACGTATGCACTTAAATTTTAATTCTCCGACACATTTATTTTATTCGTGCACTTTTACTTAGGCGATATGCGGTTCAATTTTTTAATTCTCCTACACAAATTTATTTTCTCAGTGCCTTTTACTTGTTCACTTTTGACTTTTCATTCTTCCGAATATTTATTCTCTTCTCATGTAAACATATATGCACTCCAATTTTAATTTTTCGACACATATTTATTTAGTGTACTTTTACTTGTTCACTTTTTTGACTTTTCATGTTATTTAAAATTAATAAATGAAGTACTCCCTCCATCCCATAATAGTTGACCACATTACTCGACTTTTCACGTTCTTACAGAATTAATAAATGAAGTACTCCTTTGTTCCATATTACGTGGTCACACTACTATACTTGACTTTTCACGTTCTTTTTAAGAATTAATAAAAATGAATTACTCCCGCCGTCGTTCCATATTACTTGCCACATTACTAAAAATATATATTTTTCTATTATTATATATAAGCGTGTAGGAGGGACGAACACCACTCCTCCGGCAACTTGTACCATGAGCTTCACAAATTGTACACGCAATGCACGCTTGTACCATAAGCTATATAACTTCATACCTTTATCCAACTATTTTTATATCACGTAGACACATATGTCATAGTACTTAATATTCATTCTTCTCATTATAGACGTATGCACTTTAAATTTAATCTTTCCGATACATTTATTTCCTCCGTGCACTTTTACTTGTTCACTTTTGACTTTTCGTGTCCTAGCTGAATATTTTTTCTCTTTTCATGTATAGACATATTGTCACGACCCAACCCCGTAAGCCGTGACTAGTGCCCGATCTGGGCACCCAAACATATCTATCAAACACTATCTCAAAACATATGAACGCGATCAAATATATAACGAAGCTTTAAGGCTATTTTCAAATTTAGGTAAATTCACAGAAAAATTTCGGCGAAGTTTCCTGTTTCTTGGACTAACCAAAATAACCACACACGCACCTTGTAAAATACCAACAAACCACACAAAATAACAAAATATCATATATATACGGACCCGGCCTTGTGGCACGAATGGAATCGCCCAACACACCAAATACAAACAATCGTACGGAAGTGATACACAGCCCACAAAATATGTCACATGACCTCTCTCAAATGCAGACAGACAACTCATATGGTATGGCAAGGCCCCGCCCCGTACCCCAAATAGTCCAAACATACATACGAATGTACAAACAAAGATATATGCAAAAATGCTAATGCTCGGATCAAGGGGAGCAATCCGCTGACGGAAAATGTGGCCTACGGTGGGGATCACCAGCGTCACATTTTTGCGGGCATAAACGCGGCCCCGGCGAAGAAGTGTCTGAAAATGCGAGTATGTAAGCATAAATTATAAAACCCGGACCACAAACAAACTTAAAGATACGGAGAAAAACATGATTAGATAACAAAATCCGAAAAACAAAT
>NW_026718152.1:0-13464 GCF_029784015.1 Lycium ferocissimum
TTTTTTGGGCCCGAGTTGAATTCTGGGGATGGCCCCTGTTCTACAGAGGAAATCTTTGTAATTTCGGTAGAATTAAAGGAGACGGTGGGTACTAAAGCCTAAAAGTCATTAGCTAATGTTTGGCATTTTATGGCTTATTTTTAGATCGTGGGCAACCAGAGATCATAGTTTGGATTAGCTTGAGTTTGGATCATTTTGGAGAGCGTTTGAGGTATGTAAAGCAACCTTCCTTCTTTCATGCCTTAGTTTCACATAGGCTAGATTAGAGCCTTAGGGAATTCCAAATTCGAAATCCGAGCATGTTATGATCCTTATATATATTCTTTGTACTCTTATGTATGTTTTGATGAAATATGAACCATTATGTATTTGAAGTAATCGCTTTCAGACCTTGCATAGAAAAGGTTCACTTTAGAATTTCGTAATCTCGAATGCCATATCTTTCTCATAGAGTTCGGATCGCCTATTAATTTTTATAGAGAGTTTACTTGATGTTTAATGGGTATGTTTTCATGGGCGGGCTCGGTTCGGGTCTATACTCGTCCGTGGGTCCCGCGACGCCCTTTATGTAAACTCGACAACTTTGAAACAAAAAGTGATAATTATTATTCCGATTTCCAATATGTTGTTTTACTTATCCTTCGGGTTTATAATAATGATTTTATGCATATGATTCTGTTTTCTCCGCTCATTGCCTACTATGATATCGTTAAGTTAGCTTAGGTTACGGTGTCGTGCGCCTTGTGATACATTCCGGTGTTATCTTTTTTGTGTTTTATGGTTGCTTGTGCTCCTCGCTCGGTAGGGTTCCACTTATGTTTGGCGTTATCTTGTGATTGGCGTTATCTTTGTGTTGTGATGTGTGACGGGGATTCGGAGATTTGAAACTTTACGGTGTTATCTTTTGTGTTATGGTGCCATCGACGGGCGGGCGACCATATTTTGTGCCACATGCATAATTTATACTTTGAAAATAAACATTTTGATATTTTTGGATATGTGTGTGTCTCGCCTTCGATTCGATTATTGTTCCAGTTTAACGCGCATACCTTTGCCTACTTGTATTATATTTGTCTTGACCCCCGCCTCGGGGTACAATTGCGTTTCATGCCGCCGAGGTCTGGACGTTAAACACTGGTGATCCACACATTTTGACACCCCTTACCTTACTTGGAGTGCTCCTCTCATTAAGACTTATACTTTTGGTATATATATTAGTACATTTGCATTTGTATATATTGTTCATGGGTACGGCGGGGCTACTGTTCCGCCATATGATTACTGTCTGTCTACATTTAGAGATGTTTGTGGACATGTTTTGTGGGTTGTGCCTACCTCATTCGGTTGTGTGTGTATACGTTGTGTTTGGGCGATCATCGCCGCGGCGGCCGGTCCGCGTATGTATATGATATTTTGTTGGCACCGTGTGCCTTGTTAGTATTTTAAATGCGCGGGGTTATTTTGGATATCAGTAAAACAAGGAAACTGCAAAAATTTACTGGAATTATCTGGAAATTTGAAATATGGCCTTGTCGGCTTTTGTTGGATATTTTGGGTGCGTTTGATATCGTTTGAGATGCGTTTGATAGGTGTGTTTGGGTGCCCAGATTGGGCACTAGTCACGGCCTATGGGGTTGGGTCGTGACAATATCATAGACGATAGCATCTCTAGACTTAGCTTGTCATTGACGTCATCTTACTCGTAGCATATTTCGTATCTCTTATGGTCATTCATGGACAAGGACTTATAGCTTTCTAGAAGACGGGACATTCATAAGAAAGAGGGAATTCATGCCATAGGACTCATTCCTTAGAAAGAAAGGGCTAGCCTCACATACCTTCGTCGCTTAACTATTCTATCGCTTGCTCGTTCTCCTTTAATGCACTTGTTTATACCTTCAATGGAATTCGCATCGACATTAGTTATATCATCGTGAAAACATACTTACTAAAGCTATAGAAATTTGGGCAGCATTTCCTTTGTATATACCACTTCCCGCCATATTCCATATCAACTCCCAACATTCACCATGACAATCACAATATCACTACAACAATCGTCATTCATTCATATGATTCACATTCCACAACTTTACTTCAATTCTTCATAATTATGGCCAAAGTTCACTATCGCATTCTTTCGTATCCAATGCTTATTTCACGTTCTAAATAACATTTATAACGTCTTTATATCATCAACATAACCATTTCCATGATTCAACTCAACTACTATTCAATAATGACACTATCTACACATTTGTTGACCCATTTGTTGTACTCTTCTACAATCCATGTGTTTCAACTTATAAATACTTCAAATAGCATGAATAGTTCATGAAACTTTCCTTAAGTAATGGAGGAACAAGCTTTGGATGATATTACACTTCTTGCACCAAAACCCTATTTCATCTCTCTTGGGTTTTCTTGGTTTGTATGACTTTTAATGAGTCCGTGATTCTCTTGTTTTCTTGTTGTTGATCTTTTATTTCTATTGATTTCTCATGGATGAAGTGTGTGGAATATTCTAGAGGGGTCTTGGAGTGTGGAGGAATGAGAGTGAAATGAAAATGAAATGAAAAAGGGTCCCTTACATAAAAATCAACTTGACCCGACCGATTTATACGGACCAACATACGGTCCGTATGTTTCTCTGATCCTTATGTACGGCCATAGATCCGGTCCAGAAGTATGCACTCTTTGGACTGAATCTACGGTTGGATATACGGTCCCCATACATTTTATACGACGATTAATAATGTCCGGCCGTATGTTTAACGATTTCCGAGAGTTGTTTCGTCGACTCGTTTGATCTCCGATCCTTATGGAACCTTCTTAACACTTGTTCCTTACTTCAATACCATTCTAAGGGACATTATAACTCTTCCTCAAAGGGTCATTAAGACATCGTTACCTAATACTCGTAATTCTTATCCGTTACACTCGACTTGCGACTCACTTCCCTTAATAACTTTCTTTTCTCAACTCGAATGTCTTTGGAAATCTTAATTAGGATCATCAAAACTAATTCTTACTTGTCCAACCCTCGCATACATCATACCCCTCGCTCGTTTATTTACTGTATGCTAACGGGAAGTTTTTGAGGTGTAACATTCTTCCCCCCTTTTGGAACATTCGTCCTCGAATGTTAAGTCGTCGGGGATTTTAGAAAAATTTCGCCAGAGTTTCCCCTGTATTATGACACTACCGTCCTGTCACAACAACCCATAATATTATTGCCTCACAGGGCCACAACACAATAGCAGTATAAATTGGCCACACGCGACCCTTATAAATAAAAGAAAGCATACATACCTCATAATCTCGATGTCTCATGATAAATCTCTTCTGGGGGCTGAAATAAGTGCGGGTATGTGGATTTCATCTTCTCTTCCGCTTCCCAAGTCATCTCTTCCCGGTTGTTATTTCGCCATAGGACTTTGACTGAGGTTATTTCCTTGTTCCAAAGTCTTCGCACTTGCCTGTATAGTATGGCAATAGGCACTTCTTCATAAGCTAGCTTTTCTGTGATCTGAACATCATCTATTGGCACAATCTTTGTGGGATCTCCCACACATTTGCGGAGCATAGAGACATGGAATACTGGATGAACTAATTTAAGCTCTGAAGGCAATTCTAATTTATACGCCACTTGTCCCACTTTGCGGATGACTCTGTAGGGTCCAATGTATCGAGGACTCAACTTCCCTTTCTTACCAAATCTCATCACCCCTTTCATTGGAGATACCTTCAAGAACACCCAATCATCAACTTGAAATTATAAGTCTCGTCGGCGGTTATCCGCATAGGACTTTTGGCGACTTTGGGCTGTTAATAATCGGTCTCGGATCACCTTGACTTTTTCTATAGCTTGTTGAATCAACTCGGGGCCTATTAATTGCACTTCTCCGACATCAAACCATCCAATTGGAGATCTACATTTCCTTCCATATAAAGCTTCATACGGAGCCATTTGGATCTTTGGAATGGTAGCTATTGTTATAGGTAAATTCGATTAGGGGTAAGTGGTCATCCCAACTACCACCAAAATCTAAAACACATACCCTTAGCATATCCTCCAAGGTCTGTATAGTACGCTCGGCCTGTCCGTCAGTTTGCGGATGAAATGCCGTACTAAGCCTTACGTGGGTACCTAGACCTTCTTGGAAGAATTTTTAGAACTTAGCTGTAAACTGTGCTCCTCTGTCTATGATGATAGATATTGGAATACCGTGAAGCCTCACAATTTCCTTAAGATATAACCTTGCGTAATGTTCAGCTAAGTAGGTGGTTCGTGGAGAAAATGAGCTGCTTTGGTCAATCTATCTACAATCACCCATATAGAGTCATACTTGCCTCGGGAACGGGACAATCCTACAATAAAATCCATGTTAATCACTTCCCATTTCCACGTAGGAATTTCCATTGCTTGCAATAATCCTCCTGGCTTTTGATGTTCTACCTTCACTTGTTGGCAATTTGGACATTGGGCTACAAATTCTGCTATATCTCTTTTCATACCATCCCACCAATACATCAATTTAAGATCATCATACATCTTGGTCGTTCCTGGATGAATAGAATACCGAGAGTAATGAGCTTCTTCTAGAATTCGGCGGCGTAGTTCCGCAACATTTGGAACGCAAAACCTGCCTCGGTATCTGAGAACCCCATCTGCTGAGACTTCGAATGGTGACTTTTCTTTTGGAAACTTCACACCTTTATAATACTTTAATTTGGGGTCCTCGTATTGGCGCTCTTTTATTTCCGCATCCAAGGACGAAACTGTGGGATCGTTAACACTAACTCCTGCATCGCCTGAATCAATTACACGTACTCCAAGACTTGCTAATTGACGGAGCTCGCGAATCATTTCTTTCTTCTCCGAGGGTACTTCACATAAGCTACCCATTGATCGGCGACTAAGCGCATCCGCTTGTTATAGCCCGCATTTTGTACGTTTGAAAATTTCAAAGTCGACGGGAAAGGTTAAGGGCAAAAAGGGAAATTCATACAAGGGTCCATGGTAATATTGTGGAAGGCTAGGGGTAAAATGGTAATTTCACAAGTGTTCAAGAAATTTCTTGAAATTTCTAAAGTGGCCGTGTGGCATGGGTAGTATGTGCCCACATTTTTATTAAATGGGGGGCTAATTGTAAATCATAAAAAAATTACATGGACCAAAGCTTGCACAAGAAGACACTTAGTCTTCTTTGAACTTTGAGAAATTTGAAGAAACAAGAAGAAAATTCTAGAAAGGAAAGAAGGCGGACATGTGACCAAACTCGAGGGACTTAAGAATAAATATATATATAAGTGGTGGGAGAATTATATATATATATATGAGTTCATCTTTTAATTCAAGAAACAAGAGAGAAAGAAAGAAAAAAAAAAGACTTGGAGAACAAGAGCAAGGGAGGTTCGGCCATATGGAGAAAAAAATGAACCATGGGAAATCTTGTTCCAAAAATTATTCTCTTCATGTATTCCTACTAATTCAAGGGTTCTCTACAACGTGGTATAGTTGTTTGGGCGATAGGTCATCCGTTTCATCGTTTCCGCATCTTAGTCAAGTGAAGAAGCTAAGGAGAAAAGGTAAGGTTTAATCCTTTTTATATGTTATGAAGGGTTTGTTTTCGTGGTAGTATGTAGAAATGGATAGAATTCATGAAATTATGGAAGTTTGCATGGTGTGGCCGTGTGTATGCATGTGGTGTGTAGGCAAGGTTAACTAATTTTTATGTAGAATTCTAGTTGTTGTTGTTATGGAATTTATATTGGAAATGGAAGTTTGATGATTTTTGTTGAAGTTGTGAATGTTGGACATGGGCCGTGTGTGTGTGTGTTGTGTGGAGATGGTGGAGCAATTTCTATGTAGTGTGTTAGTTGATGTGGTTATGTATTTTGTGATGGAAATGAGAAATTGATAATTTAAATTGATGTTGGAGTTGTTGCGGGCTGATTTGGAAGCCAATGTGACTATGGTATCGTTTCTTGTATTCATAGAAATAATGTAGTTAACATGTTAATTGTTAGTGTAGTTCATGAATTTGGAGGATGAAAATGTGTGGCTAATGTTTTTATTGACGTTAGAAAGGTTCGGGTGGCATTGTATGATGATTGGGTCATATTGAATATTGTAGTGTTGCTAGAATAATTGTTGGTATTGTTGATAGCTTGGCCGGGTTGAATTCCCGGATTGTTGTTGATTGAAATTGGCCGAGTTATATTCTGGGATGGTATATTTACGGGGAGATGCTGCCCGAAATTTCGGAATATAAGTGAATTTATTTGAGAAGTCAAGACGAGCGTTGATTTAAGATTAAATTCCTAAAGTCTTATAACCAATGTTTGGTATCTGTGACCAAATTGTAGATTTTGGCGAAATTGGAACTTGAATTTGGAGCGGCGTACAAGGCGGAAAAGGTATGTAAGGTCTTCACCTTCCTTCTTTGGCATGTCTTAGACATAATAGGCTTGAACACGCGCCTCGGGATGATTCCATTCCTAGAAATCCGAACTTGAAATTTCCCCTTTTCATTCAATAGAATTGAATTAAGTTTGGTGTGTTTATTGAAATAATTGCTTGAACATCTCTAACTTGCCCAAATGGAACCAAGTGACCCCTAGACCTTCATAAGTGACTCCATGAAGCTTAACGTACGTAAATTGTGTACGCCACCTCAGCTGACCCGAGGTGGGCCCGCTATTCCCGAATTCCCTCCTATTGTTCTATTTGACTTGTTTCCGCACTAAAATTTAAGGGAAACTTTTGGTTATCATTCCGATTACTAAACAATAGTGTTTTAACCAATCTATTGATTCCAAGGTATGATTCTTCTTCTCCGATAGCTCGTAAATGTTTTCCAAAGTGCCCGTATTTTTCCCAAAACAAAGATTTATGGCAAAGTAAGCTTTACGGCAAGGACGATGAATATGTTCTACAATGACATGGATGATGTCAAGGAAGAAAATGTTTATATAATGAATATGACAATGATGATTCCATGATTGAAGGTTCCAAGTTCATGATTTCAGTGACGATATGAGAACGTTGAGCTATTTCTTGAATTCTCAACTCTATTCGTGAATAATGACTATTTTAAAGATTCCACAAAGACATACGAAACGATGCCTTATGATCCTGTTTTATGTTTTCTCATGATATTACTCTCCATTAATAGTCTCGCCTTATATTAATCGTTCCTTCAAGGTGAGACAAGCGCCCATAGTTATTCCATAATATAATCGGAGGTTACCGACCTTACGTCACTCCGATAGAGTTATAGCTTTTCTTTGGGCTCTCCTGCATGCTATGGTATGATATATATGTATATATATGGGGAAGATGGGGAAAAGGGCAGAGCGCTATTGTTATATCCCGTGTTTTTGCATAGTCAAAAATTTTGAAATAATTGTGACTTGTAGGAGGTAAGGTGATATTTTGATTTTAGACAATATATGTGTGTTTTTCATGAAAATATTGATGTGGAAATACGGAGGAAGGCCAAGGGCAAAATTGGAATTTTGAAAATTAGTTTCGGAAATTACGAAATGTGATCCATGAATCATTGGGCTAAAACAAAAAAAAAAAAAGAAATTGAAGCCCAAAGTGAGGGGGGTGGCCGGCCATAGGCCATGGCCCAAACCCATTTAAATGGTCATGTGATTAAGCATGTGACCAACTAATATAAAGAGAGATGATGTTCAAGAAAATTCAAGAAGCAACAAAGAAACAAAAAAAAAACTTGAAGAGCACCACAACATGGCCATTCGGCCGAACAAGAAAAGAAGGAAAAAAAAAAAATTCCAAGTCCATCTACCTTGATCCAAAAATCTTGTTCTTCTCGAATTCTTAGTAAGTTCAAGACGCTCTTCGACATGGTATAATTAGTTAAGCGAGAGAACAACGTTTGCGGCAAGTTGGAATTTGAAGAAAAAGGTAAGATTTCCATTCTTTTATGTTATAGAAGAAGTGTGCATGTTATAATGGTTGGAATTGGATGAGGATCACGGAATTGTGATGTATGTATGCATAGCCGTGCATGTGTGTGAGTAGGTGCATGGCCGTGTGCCATGGGGATGAAGGAAGGAGATGAATTAAATTCTATTTAGCTTGCTAGTTGTGTCGTTATGACGTAAATAAAGGTTTAACGATTTAAGTTGGCATTGGAATTGGTAGTATATTGCTATGGGAAATTATGTGATTTTTATATAAATTTTATGTAATTATGAAAGTAAGTTTCTAAATGTGAATTATGGTTGTGGTTAATGAGTTTGGAAGAAAACAAGATGATTTGGTAGTTTCGTCGCATTTGTTGAAGTTTTAGATAGAAGATGGAATTGGCGGAATTGCTTGAATCCTTGAGTGCTGCTTGAAATGTTGTTGAAATATTTGAGTAATCTTGAGTTAGTTAATGAATATGGAAAAATGTTGAAAGTAGTTGGATGGTGTGAAGTTAGAATGGAAGTTGTTGCATTATTTGGAAAGGAAGACTGTTTATGTTAGAATGCGTTTTGTTGTGATTTTGAGGATTGTTGTTATTGTTGTGGTTGTTGTTGTTGATATTATGGCCGAGCTAAGTCTCGGGATGTTGAGTTTATAGGGGAAATGCTTTGCCGAAATTTCGTAGACAAATATGAACTTAAGTTGAACTTTTATAAGTTATAACTTACATTTGGTAAATGTGACCAAATTGTAGATTTTGGCGAACTTGAGACTTGATTTTGGAGACGTATAGAAGACGAAAAAGGTATGTAAAGCTATCCATTTTCTTCTTTTGGCATGTCCTAGACATACTAGGTTGAGATTTGAGCCTGGGGCAATTCTGTTCATCGAAATCCGAGTCTGATTTTAGATACTATTCATTCAATGTAATTGAATTATAACTCTTATGTTTTGTTGGAAAACTATCTGAACATCCACATTATATACAAATGTAACAGAATCGTTTTGAAACTTACATGGATGACTCCATAGAGTCTAATATTTGTAACTCGTGTCCGCCGCCTCGACTTGACCTGAGGTGGGCCCGCAAGTCCCGAGAATTCCCTTATTTGGTTTGTTTGTCTCATTTTCGTATGTTATGAAAAGGAAACGTTTGCCTATGACTCTAAGGTCCGTTTGAAATGCCCTATAATGTTATTTGAACGTTCTCACTATGATTGATACTAAACTTTCCGAAAGTGACCTACGATGTATTTTTCAAAAAAAAAGATGATAACTTAAAAGTCCGTGACTTTGTATACTAATTCCGATTGACTCGATACTCATTTTCAGCCTTCTGATACTAATGAATATGTATATGAAATTATGTGTCGAGTCCCGAAAATTATTTTTAATATGCATACGGTTTCTGCACTACTCTGCTCGTGCCAATGATTATGATTTCGTTCACCGGTACCCGGGCCGGTTTGTGATCGTGCGCACTGTGTTACGGTTCCCGAGACCTCGCCATAGGGCCGGGTTCCGCTTATGGAGTTATGCTGTGATATGGCCTATGATATGTTTGATGATATATTTGATGATATGATATGTTTGATGATATGATATGTTGTGTTCGGGGTGTACGGAGATTTGAAACTTTCTGGAGTATGTTGTGTTGTGGCACCAGCGTCGGAGTGGTGACCACGTTCCTGAGCTTTATGCATGATTTTCTATTTGCATTATGTACATGTGTCTTCGGTCATGATTTTGGTACTTCGATCCGGTATTTCTCTCTCTGCCCTTCACTTGATTTATGGTTTGGATTTTCGTACTTTATGTTTTTACATACTCGCACATCTTTCGTGCGACCCCCCTTTCTTCGGGGTGCGTTTCATGCCCGCAGTACGGAGGTTCGTGATCCGCCAATTGTAGGCCATACATTCGCCATTACATAGAGTGCTCCTTTCGATCCGGAGCCCACATATTGATACATATCTTTCCGTGATGTATACGCTTTTGTATATTTGATTATTTGGGGTACGGCGGGGCCCCGTCCCGTCATATGTTGTTTTGATGTGTAGAGGCCTGTAGTCATATATGTGGGTCATGGGTCATGTGTGTGTTCGTTTGGTTACGATCTGTGTCTTACTGCGGTCCTGTTCGCTACTATGGCCTAAGCGGCCCATTTGTCTGTATACGCGTATGTACCAGCGATGTATATTCCGCCAACTTATCGTATTTGGGTGCGGCCTAAACGGCCGTATATTTGTATATGTACTTATATCCGGCGATGTGCATTCCGCCGCCTCTTTTTGACTTTGATATGCTTTTATTTTTGGTACGCGCGACCGCTTAAGACAATGTTGTATGCATTTTGTTTAAGATGAGGAATGTGAAATCCGAGTTAAGCTAGAATATGACGATTTGCTTTGTATGTCCGTTTGTGGTGTCCAAATAGGGCACCGCTGCGCTCACGGGCCGGGTCGTGGCATGCCTATGACGCCGGGATATACACACGGTACATGTATCCGTACTTGACTTGATATCATCCCGGACGCGGGATGCGGACGCGGATATATATATATTTATGGTTAAATGGATCGGCTGCCGACGCCTCGGCAATATGATATATTCTATTTTCTATATATACGAAAGAAATGTTTTTCAAGGGAAAGATAAGCATGCATGGCATCCGCCCCCAGGGGCACTCATATGCATAGGTTACTCTGTTATCCTATGATATGTTCTATGTTTCCATGCAGTTATTGTTCATATGTACAGGTTATTCCTTTACCTCACGATATGATACCCTGTTATTACTAATGCTTATATCTCTTACTATGTTACTATTCATACCTATATACTCGCACATAGCTCGTACATCGACCCTCTTCTTCGGGGTGCTTTCATGCCGCGTGTGTACACCCGCATGATGCGAAGTTAGCATAGAAGATGGTTCGGGCCGAAGTTGGCGAACTCCGTTTGTCCGGAGTGTAGCCGAGTCAGCGTGCTATGCCATGATGTCTTGTCCGAAGTTAGAGACTTTGCGACGAGTCCCGGGTATTGGGAGTCGATCCGTGTGGGGGCTCCATCACCGATGTGTCCTTATATTTTGTGTTACAGTATTTCACATAGCCGATTTTGTTTTTCAAAAAAAAAAGATTTAGTAGCCTTGCTATGTTTTCCACTTCTTATTGATATAAAAGTTTAGAGAGGTTACGTATGTAATATGAGTCAGCGGGTTCGCTCGGCTCCGTACATGGGGTCGGGTACCCATCACACCCTAGTAAAGTCGGGGTGTGACACCGCTACTACATTTGCCTTTCCGGGGTGGTATAAAATATTCACATCATAGTCTTTCAATAGTTCGAACCACCGCCGCTGTCGCAGATTTAACTCCTTCTGCTTGAAAATATATTGGAGGCTCTTATGATCTGTATAGATATCGACATGTACGCCATACAAATAGTGTCTTCATATCTTCAATGCATGAATAACTGCAGCCAATTCAAGATCGTGAGTTGAGTAATTATTTTCATGGTTTCGCAGTTGTCTTGAAGCATAAGCAATGACTTTTCCATGCTGCATTAATACACATCCTAGCCCCACGCCGGAAGTATCACAATACACAACATATCCATCCGGCCCTTCTGGAAGCGTTAAGACTGGAGCTGAGGTTAACCTGTCCTTCAACTCTTGGAAGCTACGCTCACAAGCGTCATTCCACTGAAATCTTGCTGACTTTTGGGTTAGCTTCGTCAATGGGGCTGAAATAGATGAAAAGCCCTCTACGAATCTTCTATAATAATCTGCCAAACCCAGAAAACTACGAACTTCTGTAGGCGTCGTAGGCCTTGGCCAAGCCTTCACAGCCTCTATTTTCTGAGTATCAACTCTAATGCCATCATCTGAAATAACATGGCCCAAGAATGTCACAGAATTTTGCCAAAACTTGCACTTTGAAAATTTTGCATACAACTCCCGAGCGCGGAGAATTCCAAGAACAATACGTAGATGATCTGCATGTTTTGATTTTGTGCGAGAATACACCAGAATATCTTCAATGAATACTATCACAAACAAGTCCAAGAGAGGTTTGAATACATTATTCATTAAGTTTATGAACACTGCCGGAGCATTAGTCAGTCCGAACGACATCACTCGGAATTCATAATGGCCATATCTTGTTCTGAAAGCCGTCTTAGGAATGTCTTCTTCTCTAACTCTCACTTGATGATAACCCTACCTCAGATCTATTTTAGAAAACCACTTGGCACCTTGTAGCTGATAAAATAAATCATCAATTCTTGGAAGAGGATACCTGTTCTTTATCGTCACTTTATTCAACTGCCTATAATCAATACACATTCGTAGGGAGCCATCTTTCTTTCTCACAAATAACACTGGCGCTCCCCACGGTGATGAACTGGGTCTAATGAATCCCTTTTCGAGCAAATCTTTCAACTGGGCCTTTAACTCTTTCAATTCTGCCGGAACCATTCGATAAGGAGGAATAGAAATGGGCTTAGTATCCGGCAACACATCAATGGCAAAGTCAATCTCTCTTCGGGGGAAGGCCTGAAGTTCATCCGGGAATACATCCGAAACTCATTCACTACCTAACGTATTGAAAAGCTTGGCGATGTTGCCTCGTGTCATGAACTCGACTAAATGATAAATATAGCCCTTAGCTATCATCTTTCTTGCCTTAAGGTAGGAAATAAACCTACCTCTCTTGAGTTGCCGTATTACCTTTCCATTCAATCGGGCTGTCACGACCCGAGTTACGGCCGCGACGGCATCCGGCCGACCACCGAACACCGCTCATATTACCGCTTATCTGCTATCATTCATACTATATACTCGTAATCATATAAGACTGTCATTTTCTGAGATACGTTAACTTTTATAAACATAAGCCCTTCGGCTATCAAAATAATATATATACAAATACACGGAGACCATGGGGCCATACTACCCACACATACGTGACTACGAGCCTCTACAGGACCCCGTCGTGCCCAAAATGTGAATATACAAATATGTACCAAAAGAATAATCAAAGCACCTTTCGACGATGGAGTGCTCACAAATCAGCCACCGACTCCTAGGATCAAAGACCATCTCCTTGCCAACCCAGGCATGAACACGCGGGCCCAAGGAAAGCGGACGCAAGCACGAACACGCATCGTAGCATGTAAGTGCGTAAATGAAACAAACATAACCTCCGGAAATCGTAAATCATGAGATGAGGGCATAACTCGTACCATCTTTACATATGACCCGCCGCGTACGTTCATCATACATAAATACATCACATACATTATCATAGCATGTAACATCGATACATCAATCATACGTCATTATGTCGTTACCCGCGTCCGGTAACCATCCCGGCGTGCCTCACTAGTGGTGACATGTCCGCCCTTTCTCGGTGCGTGGAACCATAGAACCCCCGCCGTAGCGGTGACATGTCCGGCCAATTAGTGCGGTGGAATCATATTATCACACATACCATGCATTTAATACACTTGTCACCA
>NW_026718153.1:0-13891 GCF_029784015.1 Lycium ferocissimum
TAGACACATAGACTGGACAGAACCTCGTCGTGCCCAAAATATAAGTACACAAAAATACTGTCTCAAAATAGCACCCCCGGAATAAAGGAGGGCTCCTGTAAATCTGCTGGTAGCTCCTATGGATCTGCACCGTCTCCCTGTCTACCTGTGGGCATGAACACAGCGTCCAAGGAAAAGGACGTCAGTACGAACATTGTACTGAGTATGTAAGGCATAAACAATAATAAGTCGTCAATGAAATAAGGGAGACATCAAATGAGGAGCAATCTGTAACTGACTGAATCATAAAAGAAATAATGCATGCTGACTTACTTTCATAATCATCATCATATCATATATGCATATAAGTATAAGCTGCCCGACCATATAGGTACGGTGTGATAATCAATAACATTGCTGTGTCCGGAGCCTCCCGCGTCCGGGGGTACCATCTCATGCCGCCCACTAAATGCCGTCCCCATGCCATCCGGCCATGGTGTATAGCTACCCGCCTTGGCGGTGGCCTGCCTGCCATATAGGCACGGTGTAATATCATCATATGCTCATCAAAATAGGCTCATCATAATATACTTACTATAACTCATCATAATGCATGCATAGAGACTCATAGATAATCATACTCTATCGGGGTGACATATGGTCGTGGACCCCCGATTACATTATGGAGCATCTATAAGCATTCTGCCTCACCTTGAAGGAATTAGCATATAAGGTGAGTGTATATAACTGTCACGACCCAACCCCGTAGGCCGTGACTAGTGCCCGAGTTGGGCACCCAAACGCATTCATCAAACCTGAATCACACACAGCTGGCTGACGCGTATACAAAAATCAAATTGTTTCAAACACATCTCGAACTCAATCATATATATCGGAAGCCGACAAGGCTACCAGATGGCGCATCGGCCCAAAACATACAATATACAGACTCATCCGTACAGGGTAGGCACACAACCCACATATCCGTCTACAGACCTCTAGACAAACCAAGACTCATATGACGGGACAGGCCCCGCCGTTCCCCGAACACACGCACGCATACACAACGAGCAAGTATATACCAAGATGTAAGCTCCCGAAAAATGAAAGGAGCACTCCAACACAAAGCAGATAGGTGCCCTAAATCGGCGAATCATCAAGCGGGCTCGTATTGCCGGGGCATGAAACGCGCGGCCCGAAGAAAGCGGGGTCAAGACGAAATATGTCTTAGTATGCAAAGCGAGGAAATACAAGTAAATAAATACGAGTCACACACGCTCAAAATTAAGTACCGAAAGTAAGTACCTTTCCAAAATGCCAAATGTTTATTTTCAAAATACAAAGCATGCATAGGGCACGGAAAATATGGTCGCCGCCGTCGATGGCGCCATAACACAAAGATAACATTCGAAGGTTTCAAATCTCCGTACAACCCCGAACACGACACATCATCACAACACATCGCAAGCCATATCACAAAGATAGCTCCATAAACGGAACCCGCCCCCTATGGCAGGTCTCTGGAACCGTAACACAGATAACACCGGAATATATCATAGTGCGCGCGACGGCAAACCCCCGGGAACCGGCGAACGATGTACCAACAAACCGCACGAGCAGAGTCGTGAGTAACCATATGCATAAAATCATTATCATAGGTTCAAAAAGTAAGTAAAATGACCCTACTTGGGGATCGGGAAAATCGTCATACCAAACTCTTCCAAACGTCATCAGAAAAGTACAAAGGAAGGTCGCGGGACCCACGGACGAGTGTCAACCCGAGCCGGGCCCGCCTATGGAAAACATACTCATCACACGTCATACAACCTCCCACGACGATATCGAGGCAATCCGAGCCCTTAGTCGAAAGTTATGAGCGTTCGTAGTTTCAACATCGTTTAAGAATAAAACTCTTTTGAAAACCAAGTTTTTATGCAACTTTAAAATCAATTTTTCCAACAACATCAAAACCAATATTTTCTCACATCAACATACGAGTACCAAAAGACAAACGCGAATCATAGACATGATCGGATTATGAGAATGGAATTTCCTCGAGGCTCGTATTGTGGCCTATATTCAACTAAGACATGCCCAAAGAAAGAAGGGTTAAGCTTTACATACCTCGCTTGCGCACAACGCTAATCCAAATCAAACTTATATCTCGAATTCTCCAAGATCTACATGACATCAACAAATACCAACGTCAACCAAGCATTTAGAAGTTCATTTCCAACTAACACATAATCCTACGGAAAATTGGGCAGCACTTCCTTTATAAATGGACCAACCCCGAGAATTCAACTCGGCCAAATTCACCAACACAACAAACCAACAATCATTCCAACAATATCCACAATCAATTCGAAACGCATTCGAACATTAAAAATCCTTCTCCACACATTCCAACAATATTCCAATTATACTTACTATAACTACATACTTACAAACCAACACGTAATCAAACTAACGCATATTCAATTATCAATCCAAAACCATTCAAACAACATTCAAGAACTCTTAAACAATTCACACAATATTTCCAATAATCCAACAAGGGCTTCAAGTCACCCGAAATTGTCCCTTAACCCGAGAACACATCCATAACACATTCCTTATTTTCAAACCATGATTTACTCCAACAATCCATACTCCAACCATGTCATTTCCATAAACATAAAAATTACACTAAAGGCACCAAATCTTCCAAATCAGCCCATAACACTTACAATACCAATTCGAATCATTAAACTCTCATTTTCAACATAAAATCCACATAACAACAACAACCAAAATTCTAAGAAAACTAATTCATTTCTTAACAC
Organism: Lycium ferocissimum; assembly: GCF_029784015.1. Lineage (NCBI taxonomy): Eukaryota > Viridiplantae > Streptophyta > Magnoliopsida > Solanales > Solanaceae > Lycium > Lycium ferocissimum. The sequence goes on from NW_026718153.1 coordinate 2,805, forward strand.
ATACAAAGGGCCATATTCGGCCAACACCCATATATGTATACTTCATGATTTTCATTCACTCCAACACTCTACAACAACCAACATGTTACATAGAACTCATGCACCACCTTTAACACAACATACACACATGCACGGCTAAACTACCATACACACGGCTCCAACTTCAAATGCAAAACTCTCATGAATTCCATCCATAACAACATACAACAACACACATAAACCCTTCATAACTCATAAAACAAGATTAGAATTTACCTTTCTTCACAACCCTTCAATTTGTCCAAAGTTGGCCAAGGATGAAAACGAACAATCCAACGCTTGAAACAACAACTCCACGTTACTCACCACCCTCCAATTAGTAGGTTTGCTTAGAAGAAATAATTTTAGGATGGCTTAATCTTGGACTCAATTTTTTGGAACCATGGCCGAATGGGTGGTTGCTCTCTAATGTTCTTGGTTTTTTTTTTCTAAGTCTTGAGAAGATGATGAAATGGTCCCTTAAGTCATTCCTTATATTACAATTTATGGCCAACCATGTGGCCATGGCCCACTCAAAGGTGGCCGGCCACATGGCCATATTACTCCCTCCTTTTTTCAATAATTGTCAACTTCCACAATTTCCACTTTTGGTCCCGAAGTTTCTTTGATGTTTCCATACCAATAACGTCATACACACTTAGGTCACACGACAAAATCGAAGGTCACACATCTCGACTTCGTATCCCGGAAGGGTCTTAATCCTAACTTTTCATAGTTAACCCGAATCGTCTCGTCGTTCAAAATACGGGATGTAACAATAACGATCAACATCAAATAGATTATAGATGGAGTCATTAGCCTTATAGGAACATTATCTCATGGACTCTAGAATCTTTAGACTTAAGCTTATCATCATCATTATTGTACTCATCGCATCTCTCTTATCTCATATAGCTATTCATGGACAAGGCTCTTGGCTTTCTTGAAGATAGGGAATTCATGAGAAAGGAGGAAATTCATGCCTTGGAAAGAAGGGACTAGACTCACATACCTTTGTTGCTTAACTATTCTATTGCTTGCTCGTTCTGCTTTGATGCACTCGTTTATACCTGCAAGGAATTCGTATCGTCATTAGCTAGACAATCATAAGAACGTACTTACTAAAGCTAAGGAAAATTGGGCAGCATTTCCTTTGTTTACACTACTTTCCTCCATATTCCCTATCAACTCCCAACATTCACAACATCAATCACAATATCATAAACAATAAGCATCATTCAATTGCATTGCCCATATTTCACAATTTCACTCCAAATTCTCCATGTTCACGACCAAAGTTCACTATCATGTTCTTTCACATATAATACTCATTCCACGTTCTAAATATCATTTATAACATATTTATAACCTCAACATATCTATTTTTATGATTCATTCCAATTACTACTCAACAATAGCACTATTCACCCATTTTAGGACCCATTTTCGATACTCTTCTACAATCCAAGTGCTTCAACTTATTAACACTTAAAACATCATGAAAATACCATGAAACTCACCTTAGATAACGTAGAAACAAGCCTTGGGTGGAAGTACTCTTCTAGCACCAAAACCCTATTTCACCTTTCTTGAGATTTCTTGAGTTAGATGACTTTAATGAGGTTTCCTTCACTTGATTCACTTTAATTCTTGTTGTTGATCCTTGATTCCCCTTGTTTTCTTGTGGATGAAATATATGGAAGGTTCTAGAGGTCTTGAGAAGTTGAAGAAAAGTGTGGAAATGAAATAAATGGGATGGGAGCATCATTATATAATTGAACTAAGTTCAGCCCGTCGGGACTTCCACGGACTGTTTCACGGTCCGTGGATCATGGTGTTGGCTGTGGTTCTGGTCGTGGTTCACGACCAGCCAGTCAACATTTTTGCTGGCAGTTCCACGGACTCATCCACGGTCCGTGGAATATTATATGGTCCGTGGAACCTTGGCCGTGAAACTCACAGTTTCACCAAGGTTGTTCCCGTCATCTCGTTTGATCTCCAATCGTTATGGAACCTTCTTAACACTTGTTTATCACTTCATTAGCAATCTAAAGAACATTATAACTCTTCTCCAAAACATTATTAAAACATCATCGACTTGATGCTCGTAATTTGCCCGACACATAACTTATAACTCGCTTTCCTTAACAACTTTCTTTCCTTAACTCGAATGTCTTTGGAAACCTTGATTAGGACCATTAAAGACTATTTCTTACTTTTCCAACCTCGTATACATCATACCCCTCGTTAGTCTATCCACTGTATGCTAAGGGGAAATTTCCCAGGTGTAACAATGTTGCAACAAGTGGCTTATCTGTTGCAACAGATGAGTAACCTGTTTAAACAAGTTACATATAGTAAACAATAAATATCATTGATTTTATTTGTTTACATCTCAATATGGGTGAATCAAGTAGTTCTCATCAAATTACTCCAAAGATCGCTCGAGTTGGAAAGAATACGCTTAGTTTGTCATATGTGCTGACTCAGAATACCATCAAATTGGTTAGGTACATATAGTAAATAATAAATATCATTGGTTTTCTTTGTTTACATCTTAATATGGGTTTTCTTTGTTTACATCTTAATATGGGTTTATCAAGTAGTTCTCATCAAATTACTCCTCGATTTGGGAAGAATACGCTTAGTTGATCATATGTCCTGACTCAGAATACCATCAAATTGGTTAGGTACATATAGTAAATAATAAATATCATTGGTTTTCTTTGTTTACATCTAAATATGGGTGAATCAAGTAGTTCTCATCAAATTACTCCAACGATCGCTCGATTTGGGAAGTATACGCTTAGAATTACCCATCTAATCAATGAAATTACAGTCTAATCCATTAAGGATGTTACTAGATAAATATATTGATCACTAAATATCATTGAATCCCTTTGTTTAACACTAAATATCATTGATTCCCTCTGTTGATCACTAAATATATATGACTCATATCCTAGTTGTTGCAGCAATTACATGATCGAAAGACAATTGCATGATATGTTACAACAATTGCATGATCTACTGCAACAATTGCATAATTTGTTGTAGCAATTGCATAACCTATTGCAGCAATTGTATAATCTGCTGCAGCAATTGTATAATCTGTTGCAGCAGGTAACATAGCTGTTGAACAAGTCATATCACTTGTTGGATAAAACACAACAAGTTAAGGAGTTTATGCAACAACTCATTCCATTTGTTGTAAAAACTCAAAACACCAAATAACTTGCTGTAACAGGTCATGTCACTTGTTGGAAAACCGAGTTAAGTTAGTTGCTGCAACAAGTTCGATCACTTGTTGGGAAAATCCTAACAAGTTACACAGTTGTTGCAACAGAGTTTTTACTTGGCGAAAACTGTTCAGAAATTGCAAAACCACAGAAACATATCATATAAACCAAGTTCACTTACAGAAACAATAGAATTTTCCATTATAAGAAAGAACAACATAAAAATGTCATAAAATCCAATTTCATAAACACCAACAATAGTAATTATTATTACAAGACATTGCAAGATTTACAACTATGGAACAGTTCGGTTTGGGCATGTAGTATGGCCAGCTATTTTGCATATGGAGCATTTGTTGTTCCTCGTTGCTAATGATTCCCCGATTCCACACCTCCTCTTTGCCCGTCTTCTTCCCGGTTTGCTCGGATCAACATATGGAGGAGGTATTTCCCTCTCTAAAATCTCCATAAGAACTTCCCAAGATTCTTCAGAAGGCACGGGATTCATTTCCTCACAGTATGCAATTATGTAATTCTCCACCCAATAATATAGAGATGAGTAGTTATAAATCCGCCTTCAAAAGTCTTCACCATATTGAACTCGAAAATTTTGCCATAGCATGTGGGCAAGGTATTTTGTCAGGTCAAAAACTCTACAAGTACAAGATCTTCTTTGCAGATCGACTATTGCAACTGAACCGTGGCCGATGACGCTGAACTTGTAGTTGGCAATTTGATGGGCTAATAACTTATTATCCAAGTTGACAAATTTTGATATTTTTTTTCTATTAAGGGAACAAAGATGGTTGGTGAGTCAATGAACTCCATACGCCTCTCATGAAATTTCTCAGTAAACCTTCTATTTATGGAATCAAATAGAGCAGTAATGGGAAGTTCTCTTTCAACATTGAACATTGAGTTCACTGACTCAGCAGCATTTGTCGTCATAAATTTATACCTGACAAAACAAACATATTAGTGTTGGAACAGGTGGCTCAGCTGTTGGAAAAATCACAACAAGTACAATATCTGTGTTATATCCCGCATTTTCAAAGCATGAGCGTGACACGTGCTTCCTCAAAAAAAAATTGAATTGACAATCATGTTGTTGCTACATAATTTAAACTCGAGTTGATAGTGTTGTATCCGTATTTTTGAACGTCGGATTATTTGTGCGAGGTGGGGCCCACACATCGAGATTTTTTTGGAACATCTGAAAATTCATATGAATCACATATGTGAAGTTAAACACAACTCACGAAGGACCCTTGGGCCAAATCAAAGTAGAAGCCCTCTAAACGAATATTTTTAAGAAAATGTTTTTGGTGACTGACTTCGAGGGGCAAAAATGGTATTATAAGTTTGGAATTTGGAAAAAATATCAAGAAATATAAGTTGTATATAATTGAATTAGCTTTCCAACCATAGGTCATGGGATCCAAGGTGACGTCGGACAAGGAGATATGAACGTTTTAAGTCCGAAAGGTCAGTGAGCTAGGCCCAACTCGGGCCCAACCGGGTTAGGCCCATGACCCATGTTATATAAGTGATATTTTAGAACTTCCCTCCTCATTTTCAGACCTGGAACAACCAGAAAATTCTGGAGATAGAGAGAAAAAAAGCCTTGGAGAAGAAAATCAATTTTGACCAAAATCCGAGCCCCGAATCCGAAGCCCATGAAGGGAAAAGTGTTGTACGCTGCGTTGTCTTCAATTTGAGTTAAAAATCAACCAAGGAGGAGGGTGATAACGTGGTGGCTGAATTCTTAAGGTATGGATAAGGCTCCTTTTCATTGCTAACAAGTTTATTTAAAGTTTTAACGGATTAGAACGGGAAAAATAGCGATATAAATTCGTCAGTTGGTATTGTGATGCAAGGAAAGAAGAATGGTTAAGTTAGCATGAGAATCTATTGTTAAGTTGTTGTAGGAAATTATATGATTTTATTCTAGTTTTATGTAATTATGAAAATGAATTGCTAAGGTGCAAATTATGGTTGTCGCTAATGAATTTGGGAGATGAAAACGTGTTATGAATATTTATGTCGAAGAATGGAGGTTTCGGATGAATTATGGCTTTGGTGGAATTTTTTGTATATTTAGCAAATAATTTGTAAGAGGACATGAAATACTTCCGAATTGTGTTGAAATGATCTTGATTAGCAAAAGAATATGAAAACATTGATATTGGTTTGGAAATGCGAAGTTAGATTGGAAGTTGATATGTTATATAGAAAAGAGGACAATATATGTTAGAATGCGTTTCAATTCGATCGATGTTATTGGTATTGTTGTTGGTTGGGTTGTTGATATTTGGAGCCGAGTTAAGTCTCGGGGATGTTATATGTATAGGGGAGATGCTGCCCAAATTTCGTAGACAAATAGTGAATTAAAGATTTGAATTCTAAAAGTCTTACTATTGACAATTGGTAAACATGACCATTTGTAGATTTTGGGCCAAACGGGATTTGAATTTGGAGAGGCGTAAGCAGCGGAAAAGGTATGTAAGGCTTACCCTTTCTTTCTCTTGGCATGTCCTAGATGTGATAGGCTATGATTTGAGCCTCGGGGATGACTCTACTCTTAGAAATCCGAGCTTATATTTATCCCTTTTTCATTCAGTAGAATTGAACTAAATAACTTACGCTTTATTGTAAAGAAATGTTCAAACGTCCGTAACTTTTGAAAATGAAAGCGGAATGCCTTGAAATCTTTGAGGATGATCCAATGGCACATAATGACCACGTTTTTATGTTCGTTACCCGACTTGACCCGAGGTGGGCCCACAGTCCCCGAGATTTAATTGTATTGTTCTATTTGCCTTATTTCCGTAAGATAATTAAGGAAACCTTTGACTATTGTTCCGAATTTGATATAAGTGTCTGGTAACTCAGATATGAGCATTCTGGTTCGACTATTCTGATATAAATGCTTCGGTACGGATGATCTGATTTAAATATTTTGATATAAGCATTCCGATGTAAATATTCTGATATAAGTATTCTGATATAAGTATTCAAAAATAAATATTCTGATATATATGTGTTCTGACATAGGTATTCGATCTAAGTATTTTGGTGTAAGCATTCGATATGATAACTCCGATATGAGTACTCCGTATGAGCGTCCGATATAAGTATACGCTATGTGTATTCGGATATGAGTCGTACGATCCGAGTATTCTAATATGAGTATGCTCTATAAGCCTTAATGTTCTTCATGTACGATCTCGGATCGCTTAAACGATCCGAAGAGGTTTCGTATTCCAAACGCTCATAACTTTCGATACTAACTCGGAAGAACCCGAAACTCGTTTTTGAGCCTTCGAATGTCGGTAATTGTACGTATCCATCGAGTCCGGATTTGTGTGCATATGGTTTCTCACGACTCGTTTGTGCTCGACTCAATGTATCTTCACCGAGTCCGGCCGATTGCATGTTATGTTCTCGTGCGTACTCCACGGTATGATTCACCGAGTCCCGGCCGGACATGATCTCGTGCGCACTTCCGCATTATTCACCGAGTCCCTCGTACTTGCGGGTCGGGACACGTTATCCGTATATATTTATGATATGATGGTACGGGGATGGCGGCCGGGGATGGCACATGTGATGAGTATTCACCGAGACCCGCGCAGAGAGGGCGGGACACGTTATGTATACTTGGTACATGATTCGACATGCATGGTTCCATATTACCGAGTCCCTTAACAAAGGGCCGGGACACGTTATTTGCATATATGACATATGATTCGTTATACATGATCATATTCACCGAGTCCCTTATCGGAGGGGTAGGGGACACGTTATACGCATATGTGATCTATAATTTTGATATGCATTGATGAGTCTATCCACCGAGTCCCTCACGGAGGGCCGGGACACGTTAGACGCATATGTGATATATGACATCATGTGAGCATTACGTAGCATTCGTATTCGTCCGATATATGTCGATATCACGAGCATTACGTACGTTCGTATTTCATCCGCTACATGATATCATTTGGGCACGTACGTTCGTATCTCGTCCGATATCCGATGACATCCGAGTATTCTGTACGTTCTGCATTTCGTTCGATACATGACCTCGTCTGAACATTACCGTACGCTCAGTACCCGTCGACGTGTGATATCACCGGTGCACTCTGTATTTTCTGCGCCTCTTCGGACATGCGATCCTTGATTGCCAAATAAGCATTTTGGTACTCTGGTTGACTCACTTATTTTCTGTACCCATTCTGGCATATGAGACAGGTATGTATGAATTGTGTACGAAAGGTGAGGGGTCTCAGTATTCGAGTAATGTATTTACCGGTTATTTACGTACATTTCGATTATGTGTCTCTCTGTATTGCATGCCTTACATACTCAGTACATATTCCGTACTGACCCCCTTTCTTCGGGGGCTGCGTTTCATGCCGCGCAGGTACTCCCAGATGATTAGCAGCCATCATAGAAGATGCTCCAGTTGGGTTGGCAGTTCCAATTGCTCCTGGAGTACTGCCGAGTCAGAGTACATATGTGATGTTTGATTCGTGTTAGAGACTTTGCAGACAACGTCGTGGGTGTTGGTCGTCAGTTGTAAGCGGCTCCATCAGCCGATACGTCATATATGTTGGTTCGGTTTGGCTACAAATTTTATGTAATTTGCAAGCAACGAAAAGGAAAAATATTTACGAAAAGTTGTATTTTGCATTTTAGCTTTATTCGAAAAAAAAAAATTATGTGCGTAATAAGAGTCTGTGGGTTCGCTCGGCTCCGGATGTGGGGTCGGGTGCCCATCACACCCTAATAAGGTTAGGATGTGACAATCTGTTGCAACAAGTTACCTATTAGCTGCAGCAGATATGTTACTTGTTCGAAACAGAAATGTGCAAATACCTATTTCCGGGGCAGAATGCCCTGCTCCATCTGTGGAATCCAGCACGTTCAAGATGTTCGGCGGCCCCAGGGACCAAATCTTTCATTTGATTGAAATGGTCATTGAAGACATCAATATTGTACGCTTTTGCTGTTTTATAAAATTGAGATACGACCGCCCCATTGTGAAAGGTGGTTCTCAGATTTTTCCCTAGGTGCCTCATGCAAAAACCATAATGACATGTAGGGAAGACAAATGAAACCGCCTTTTTGATCCTTGGATGTCTTTCAGAAATTATGCACAACTCAGGGGTATCCTCTATATAGCTTCTCATTTGTTCAAAAAAATATTTGTACGAAGCATCACACTCCTTGTCTACTACACAAAATGCCACTGGAAAAATATGGTTCTCCGCATCTTGTGCAACTGCTGACAACAACACTCCTTTGTACTTGCTCCTCAAGAATGTCCCATCGAAAGCTATGACTTTTTTCATTTGCGCAAAACCAAGCATCCAAGCCTTATAGGCTACAAAAAAGTACTTGAATTTCCCATTTTCATCAACCTTCAATGCCGTCTTACTTCCGGGATTTGCAGAACGAAGCATATAAGGGTACGCATCAAGCACCGCGTACTCGTGCTCATGTGTCTCCCTTGTCAAAGCCTTTATAATCTCCATTCCCTTCCAGACCTTCCAATAACTTACCTTACAACCCAAATCTATATGGATTGATTGATTTATATCTTTTGTAGATGGGCCTTTACCGTAAGGAAACTTATCTTTAAAGTATTCACCAATGACTTTCGCTGAAGCGTGTGGATTATGGCTCGTAATGTGCTCAGAACCACATGCGTGATTCTTTATGTAGGTTCTGATACAAAATCTGTCAGAACTTAAAAGCTTCACAGCCCTCAGCCACCACTTGTACTCCGGATGTACACATCTAAAGCAATACACAGTACGCGAATTAATCACCTTCTTGATTCTAAAATCTTTCTTCAAGCAAGCAAGTTTCAACGAATTTGCCAATGCTTCCTTGTTCTAGAATGACATTCCTTTATAAAAACTTGTTTCATCATCTTGAACATGGCTAGACTGTATTGATTGTGTAGTGCCCACTATATTGCTCGCAACTTCGGGTATAGGAATCTGGTCAACCCCACTTCCATTATCTGGGATATCCATATCCACCCCATCCAATTCATTATTTAACACATCTTGTTGGTCTTGAGATAAATTGTGGTTCTCTACCGGGCTTCCAACAACGTATACCCTTAAAATGGGCCTAGCTACATCATTCAAATAAGCACGCAAATGAACCTAATCAGTTATCTTAAGTGGCAAGACCCTCTGATTTTCAAAAGAGCTGTGCATGTAAGAGATGGCAAGATATTTTGGTTCACAAGTTAATTCACAATAGGTGATGATTAGGTTCACAAAATCATCAAACACAACATCTCTTTGGACACTCATCACTATCGTCTCTAACGTGTCACTACCCTTCCATCGCCAAATATATCGATTGTTCTTCTCGATCCATTCACCATGGCAATCAACCCCTATTGTTATTGAGTCACTCATTAGTGGTGTTCGAGGTACCTGAAGATATTTTATTTAACAAAAAATTAATCATGAGAGTACATAGCAAACTATAACAAAATGAAACAGCTGCAGCAGTTGTTCCAATACATTATTGACTTATTAGAACAAGTGGATTACTTGTTGCAACAGGTAATTAACTTGTTGCAACAAGTCACTAATCTGTTGAGTCGGCAGCTTTTTTTTAGTTCAGATCATTGAAAATGTCCAACAGATTAGTGAGTTGTTGCAAAAGTGTATTTTGTTGCAACAAGTAGTCCACTTGTTGCAGTAAGTCAATAATCTGTTGGAAGCAGCTTCAGTTTTTTGGGTTTTGTTTCAGACAAAAACTGAAGCTGACTCCAACAAATCATTAAGTTGTTGCAATAAGTGTAATACCTGTTGCAACAACCCACTCAGTTGTTGTAGGTTATTTATATAAAAATTACAACAACTACATAATTTGTTGTAGAAGTTGCAACAACCACATTATCTGTTGCAACAACTACAACAGCTACTGTAAGTTGTTGGAAAATCAGTAGATTTATACCCAGATGAAAAATTGAAATAAAACAACATTGTTTTACTTACCAAATGAGTGGAAAACACTTATGAAGTAATTCTCAATGCTACACGAACAAAATCTAGTCAAATAATTGCAAAATTAGGTGGTCTCATTTTTTTCTTTCTTGAGCAACAATGGCGGACAAGAAGAAGAAGAAGAAACGAGCAGCAGAATAAGAAGAAGAAGCAGCAAGAAGAAGAAGAAACGAAGCAAAAAAGAAGAGCCAAAAATGATGGAAAGAGCGCAGGCAAATAGAAAAATTGGCGCCTTTTTTTTTTTTTTTTTGGCTCTGTAGGGTTTATATGGGTTGGGTCAAAGAGTTAAAAATAAAATTTGTGGGAAAAGTGTAAAAAACAAAGCTTGGGGTCGAAGTGTTAAAAATATAACTTTGGGGCAAGTCAAAACTCCCTAATCACTAATCCAAAGTTTATCACCCCTACTCAATTAAAAAAACTAGAGTTGCTCTCAATTTTCAAACCTTTTTTTCACCTTTAATTAAAAGCCCCTGGTAAGAAGGTCGACCTTATTAGCGGGAATTTTTAAAAGAAAAAGGATAGAGTTCAAGTCGAGGTCATCGAAATTTCACTGGAAGTCTCCGTGATTCGAATTTAAGACTTATAGGTTCGCCTTCTGCCATGTGGCGATAATGATGACAAATATCAGTGCCATGTAGGATTAGATCTCCACCTTGGATAAACTTAACAGAAGAGGGGTATATTTGAGTCAATAGTATAACGGCAGATGTATATTTAGACCCAAAGTATAACGAGGAATATATTTGGCCCTTTTCCAATAGTACAGAGGTATATTTGGCCCTTTTTCATT
>NW_026718154.1:0-14783 GCF_029784015.1 Lycium ferocissimum
ATAATTTTTCGCTTATTTTTCTATATTTATCTCCATAGTTTTGTACCCCCGTAAGCCCCGATTTGGGTTGATTCGGCCATAGCTCGTTAGTCCGTTTTTCACGATTTCGATTCTGACTTTTTTATTCGCCACCGATTTTTTAATATTTGATTATCGCTATCAAACTATGTGGATGTTCGTTTACATACCTCTTCCCCGGAACCCCCCCCCGGGGGGCGTGTTACAGCCCCGGCGACGCCCCACACGGACGCCGCCGTTTAGGTTATCGTCTTGTGGGGAGAGCCCCCGATCCGGACCCTCTTTTTTATTTTTCTTCGGTTCGTTTGTTCGATATATGATCCCCCCGGGTACGGGGGGCCCCCCCCCCCGCGATTCTCGTTTTTTTTGGGTCCGGCGGGGGATATGGGTTGCCCCTTTCAATTGGCAGGTTGGATTTTTTAATATAAATTTTAACCCGACGGTTTTAGATTTTAAAGGTTTGGGTGTTCAGGGTGCCCTTATATCTCGTGTGGATTCATGTATGTTTAAACGAATTAAGCAATTTGATATGCTCTGGACCGTTAGAAAAGACGCATTCGGTGTCCGAGTAGACACCACCACGCCCACTCGGTTGTCGGACAAATTAATACTTCAAACATCATGAGATTACCATGAAAATTACCTTAGATAATGGTAGAATAAGTCTTGAGTGGAATACTCGCCTTGCACCAAAAAACCCTAATTCACTTTTCTTGGAATTCTTTGACTTAGATGACTTTCGTTGTTTCGTCAATCCGATTCTTGTTAATTTGATGAAGTTGATAATCAACTTTCCTTGAATTCTCGTGGATGAAGTGTATGGAATGTTCTAGATGTCTTGAGAGAGATGAAGAAGTGTGTGTAATGAAATAAATGAAGTTGCTATCACCTTTATAAACTTGGAAGAGTTCAGCCTGTCAGAGGCTCCACTGACTTTCCACGTTCCGCGGAACATGATGCCGGCTCGTGGTTCTAGTCATTGTTCACCACCACGCCCACCATCTCCTACGCTGGTAGTTCCATGGACCATTCCACGATTCGTACAAGGTTTCACGGTCCAATGGAAGTGGCCGTGAAACCCACGTTCTCTCCAAAGTTGTTCCCTGCGCCTCGTTCGATCTCCAATCGCAGGCGGAACCTTCTTAACACTTATTTATCACTTCATTAACAATCTAAGGGGCATTATAACTCTTCCCCAAAACATCATTAGGTCATCATTGACTTGTTATCAGAATTCTCGTCCGATACCTATCGTATACATTGCCTTCTCTTGGTAACTTTCTCGTCTAACATCGATGTCTTTAAAATCTTACTAAGGTCATCAAATGTCATTACTTACTTTATTGAAATACCATACTCTTTGTACTCTTCGGTCTATTCATGTACGGCAACAAAAAAAAAATTTCGAGGTGTAACATTCTTTTCCCTTAAGAACATTCGTCCTCGAATGTTAGGCACTCGAATTCTATGAAAATTTTGCCGCAGTTTCCCCTATAATATGGCATTACCATCCTGTCACAGCAACCCATAATAACAATGCCTCACAGGGTCATAACATAATAGAAATAGAATTTGGCCACACACGACCCAAATGCATAAAAGGAAAACATACATACCTTATGATCTTGACGTCTCGTCTCGGCCCTCTTCCGGGGGCTGAAATAAGTGCGGATAGTTGGATTTCATAATTCCTTCCGCTTCCTATGTCATCTCTTCTCGGTTATTATTTCTCCACAAAATCTTAACTGAGGCCACTTCTTTGTTCCTAAGCCTCGTACTTGCCTATCTAATATGGTAAATGGGTTTTTTTTTCATCATGTTTTCAACTTTTCCGTCACTAGAACATCATTTACATCGGGACGATCCTGGCAGATCTTAACACCTTACGAAGCATCGAGACATGGAAAATCGGATGAGCCGACTCCAAATCAGAGGTAGATTTGATTCGTAAGCCACTTTGCCTACCTTGCGCACAATTTCATAAGGCCCAATGTACCGGGGACTCAACTTCCCCTTCTTGCCAAATCTCATAACGCCCTTCATTGGCGACACTTTCAAGAATACCCAGTCTCTCACTTGAAATTCTACGTCTCGTCGATCCCTTTTCCTGCTCAACAATGATATTAAGCCTTACATGGTTGGTAAATCTATCTCACTTGGTTTCATTGCGTAGTATAAATACCGGCAAGTCACATAATCGTTTGAGTGATTCGTGTGCATACATACCTATACATATACATGTATCCATATCCGTATACATATTCGTGTTCGTAGTTGTATCTCCCTTTATACTCGCATTCATTTACATATTCATTTTCATAGCATTTCCATACCCGTAACACATTTGTACTCGTATTCGTATCATACACATATCACATATATTACATATACTTAGCATATTCATACTCATATTGATTTTATATACATAGTATTTACATAGCATACGCGACCACGAAGGGTCGGTATTTCACATACCTGGCCCTTCCAAGGCTCGTGGTTATTCATACCCAATCGTAGTGGCGCGTGGCGTGCAAGATCATATATATATATATATATATATATATACTATATTCTACCCGGCCATACAAGCTCGAGGTTCCATAATAGCCATACGTAGGCACATATACATATAAGATCATAGGCATCTTTAACATCATTACTATCGTCGTTCGTTACATCTATTTGTCACATCTTAGGGTCTATCGTTCAATCTATATACTTGTGTTCTTTTTACTCGCTCCCCCCTTTAAGGGTTTTGCCTGTACCATTTTTAAACGCGTTGCCTCGCCTTTAAATCTTTAATTCTTATATCCCTTACTATACTACATCTTATTCATGCCGTTTTCCATGATTTATAGCTACGATAATTCATGTGAGGTATTTAACATACAGGACTTAATCCTCTCTTCTTTATCTTATACATATGTAGCTCCTTATAGTCAAAGACTCATCATCATCACTATCTTGGAAGTTCTACTCTTCATGCCTTACTTCCTTAAAACTTGAGAACTATAATACCACATATCGTACTTTACCTATTACCATCGCTACATAGCATAAAACCTCTCAATTCATACTTGCTTAATAATACAAATATTTATTCCTCCCTTTACACATAATCAAAGGTGCAGATATACCTGTGACGGCTTTGGGAGTCACTCTAGATCCTTTGCCGCCTACCCAATGCATACGTACGATGCCGAGGACCACTCGACCGCTCTCTCCCCCCGCCCCTACCCCGTCCCGCTAGTGTCCGGGAGTCTTGCCCCGCAGGGTGCACGGATGGCGAAGAACCGGAGGGCGGGATCTGGCGCGGCCGAACCGCACGCCCATCGCTCGAAATGGGCACTCTCTCATAATATTACCTAACTGGCCGCAAACATAACCAACATCCAAACCCAATCGGCACGGTCCTCAATGTAGCTTACTGCACTAGGTACATTGTGGTATAGATGATCTCATCTAGCCTGAATCACTCATATACCGAGAGCTTGACTCTCTGAAACTCTGATCCGGTCCGAAATGAATAGAGCAATCAGACCTCTGGCCTGCAACTCGTGGAGGTACACTAGTCACCGACTAGCCTGAGAGTCTAGATTATGACTACCTCGATCCTCCTCTATAGTCGCTATCGGCTCCCATGGATCTGGCCCTCTTACTTTGCCCCTTATCAATATCACGTTCGCCCCCTTTGCGGATGTTGTTGCTCTTCTAAATTCGGGCATGGGCTTGAATACGGAAATATCCATCCCGTCTTGCAACGAAGCCGTTAAACATTCTTGAAATAAACGTGGCCCCAAGCCACTCACGAACCTGTGCACCCTATCCCCCATGTCGTCCACCATGGTTGGAGCATATCTAGCCAATGAATTAAACTGAAGTCTATACTCCCAGGCACTCATATTCCCTTGTTTCAAATTTAAGAACCTATCCGCTCTAGCTCGGCGGCCTACCGGGTGGTAAGAAGAAAGATGGTCATTTTTCCTAAATGCCCCGTAGCTCTTGTTTATTAGCGTGGCGCGCAACATACCATAAACAAGACTCTACTGACACGTACTGCAGTAGACACTTCCCAGGGACCGAATCGCTTCCGATACCACTTTTGTCACGACTTGACTAGGGGCCATGACGGTACCCGGGCTAACCACTGAGCACCCCTCATTTTATTACTTGTCTGACTTCATTCATACTCATAATCATAGAAAACTATTTTCATTAAAACAAATTCACTTTATAAACATGAGCCCTGTCGCTTATCAAAATAATATATACATACGATAAGAATCTATGAGACCATATTGCCCACACATACGTATCTACGAGCCTCTACTAGAGTGCTAGACATATGGTCGGGACAGGACCCCGCCGTGCCCAAAATACATATACACAAAACAAAAATCAATGGCACCTCCGAAATAATGGAGTGCTCTCAAGGTCTGCTGGTAGCTCCTATGAATCCGGGTCGTCTCCCCCGTTCACTGGCACGAACATAGCGTCCAAAGAAAACGGACGCGCACGAACATTGCACCGAGTATGGGGTGTCACGACCAGCCTCCGTAGTTACCATGACGGTGCCCTACTTAGGCACCCAAACAAACTTACGAACCGAGTTGTCATATTAGGACGTATCCGTATTCAATGTACATTGTTCGTACCGATAGCGGATAACGACGTCATACCAATACAAACGAATGCCGTCACAATGGCCGCCCGTGCAAAATCATCAAATCAAAATCAAACTCGAAGGAATGTACATCGCCCGGACACACACACATACATACAAACATATGGGCCATATCGGCCATAGTAGCGCGCATACGGGCCGCTTAAGGACGCAGTTAATCACATACGAACAAACCGAACCATATACAAACAGACCGGACCCACGACCCACAACATGACTACAGCTCTCTACAAACAAAACAACATGAACATATGACTGACAGTACCGCCGTACCCAAACGGTCACAAATGTACGAATGTGCATAGCAAAACATATGTACCAAATATGAGCTCCTGATCGAGGGAGCACTCCAAAATAGCAGATCGGAAGCCTCAAATCGGGGGGGGATCACCCAACCGTGCGTCCGTGCCGGCGGCATGAAACGCAGCCCCGAAGAAAGGGGGTCGATTGTACGAAAGAAGTACCGAGCATGTAACGAGAGGTACAAAGTAATCCAAATCATGGCCGGAGTCGCAGGATACGTAACAAATACGGTAACGGATCAAACTCCGTGCGTAATGCAAATGTACGTAATGTAAATAAAAATCATGCATAACGTCAGAACGTGGTCACCCCCCGACGCCGGTGCCACAACACATCATACTCGTAAGTTTTCAAATCTCCGTACAAACTCCGAACACATCACAATGTCACACACACATCAAATCATCATAACGCATCGATGCCATATCACATCATAACACCATAGACGAACTCGCCCTATGGCGAGGTCTCGAAATCGTAACACATCATACTTCCGAATAGGTCATAATGCGCACGATCACAAAGCCGGCCCGGCACCGCGAACGAAATCATAGTAGTTGGCACGAGAAAAGTAGTAAAAACCATATGCATATCAAAAGTAAACCCCAAGACTCGACACATAATTTTCAGAAGGCTCAAAATAGGAGTCGAGTTAATCATAGGCAATATGTCAAAGTTACGGACTTTTAGGTTATCAGTTTTTCTCAAAAACACGTCGTAGATCATCTTCGAAAATTTTAGCATCATTCATAGTAACGAACTTTCAAACATCATTATTCTGGACATTTCAAACGGACCCTAACGTCATGTGGAAACACTTTTTCATAACGTACGAAAAGAGCCAAACAAATCAAATAAGAGAAGTCTCGGAACATGGGCCCACCTCGGGTCGAGTCGAGGCGGCGGACATAAACTTCCAACGATAGTTTCCATAAGGTTATCCGTGATAGTTTCGTGAGCAATTTGGATTCATTTACGAAAGGTACGAAGGTTTACGCATTCTTATATCTAAAGATAAGCATTTTGATTCAATTGCGCTGAATGAATAGTAACTAAAATCAAACTCGGATCTCTAGGAGCAGGATTATCCCCAAGGTTCCGTTTTCGGCCTAGTAGGTCTAGGACATGCCATAAAAAGAATAGGTAAGCTTTACATACCTTGGTTACTTATGCTTGCTTATTCTCAAATCCCGTTTGCTTAATCTACAATTGGTCAAAGTTACCAAACATAAGTCATATGCCTTTAGAGATTCATTCTTGCCCCTTTCTTGTCTACGTAAATTTGGGCAAAGACTCCCCTATAAATTCGTTTGCCCCGAGAATATGACTCGGCTCGAATAACAACAAACAACCCAACAATATCATCAACAACACCAATAACATCAACATTCAATACCAAACACATTATAGCATGAATAGTCCCTCTTTCTCCATAATGCAACAACTTCGACTTCAACTTCACACTTTCAAACTAATATCAACATTTCCATATTCATCAACCCATCAAGATCATTCCGAAAACATTTCATATCATTTTACGACATATTCACAAAATATACATAATATACAAGTTTTCCACCAAAACTATAATTCACTCAAAACCTCCAATTTTCGACATAAATATTCACAACATATTTTTAGCTTCCAATTTCATTTACAATAATCACCATTTGCATCTTACAACCTCAATTCTTGTAATTACATAAACTATATAAAATCGCATACTTTCCAAGCAACAACTTAACAACAAATTCTTCATGTCAACTAGAACCATTAACCTTCCATTTACATCACAAAGGCCACAACAACATAATTAACATACTAAATGAATTTAAATTCACCCCTCCTCCACACCCCATGGCACACGGCCAAACACATTTTTTGCACACACACACGCCATGCACACACACACCACACTTTCATAATTCTCATCCAATTCTAATCTTTATAGCATGCATGCTTATTCCATAACACAAAAGATTAGAATTCTTACCTCTTTCTTGAAATTTCAACTTGCCGCAAACGTGGTTCTTTCGCCAAACTAATTATACCACGTCGGAGAGCGTCTTGAGCTTGCTACTAATTCAAGAAGAACAAGATTTTTGGATCAAGCTAAAGGGCTTGGAATTTTTCTCTCTTTTTTTTTCTTTCTCTTTCTCTCTTGGCCGAAGGCCTCTTCTTTTTTTTTTTCTTGATTTCTCCTTTGTTTTCTTGAAGATTCTATAGATGATCATGAATATATACATGCATCTCCCACTTATTTGTCACATGCTTAGTACATGTGACTTGGGTTTGGCTTGGGCCAAGTATGTTGGCCGGCCACCCACTATTTGGGCCTCAATTTCATTCAATTATTTTGGGTCCAATAAATTATAGTCCTTACTTGTAATTCCCGAAACAAATTTTCAAAATTCAAATTTTGCCCTTGGCCTTCCTCAATACCTCCGCATCCGTACTTCCATAACCGGCATACACACATTAAGAAAATCCAAACATGGCCTTATTCCTTACAAGTCAAGGTTATTTCCAAGTTTTTCGAAAATGCAAAAAATGCCGGATATAACAAGTAAGGCATCAACAATAATAATACGTAATAGGAACATAAGGGATAGCATAAGATAAAGGAGCTGTCCATTTTCTCATAATACCTTTTTAACAACCATCGTGCGTCCTTACCCCTTTGTTCCTCTAAAGATACACTTGTTACATCCACATACTTACATATGCAACAATTTACAATGCAGTTGCAACCTCGTACCCTAGGCCATATGCTGGGTGATCATCCTTAACATTATTATACGTCGCATAAGCATATCATGACCTTAGCATAACTAATCATAACCTTATCATCATCTTGCATTCATCATAACACATACATATACATATCATAGTACCGTATTTGCTTATACACATTTAAACGTTATCCGTATTCGGCCACGTAGTGGCTCGACAGTATCCGTATTCGGCCACGTAGTGGCTCGACAATATCCGTATTCGGCCACATAGGGGCTCGACAATATCCGTATTCGGCCACGTAATGGCTCGATATATGGTATTCGGCCATGTAAAGGCTTTCGACAATATCACATATATGTCTTCCGTACCCGGCCATGACGAAGCTTCTAAGATATCTCATCATCATCATTGCCATTACTACGGAAATCTTTTATCATCACATACATCTCATAAGCTTATCATAACTTTTCATAGAACATGTATTTGAATTAAGGACAATCTATGAAAATAATACCATATTCATGGCATGAACTTCCTAAAAATACCGTATACTTACCATTGTTATTCATCTCATAGGTATATCATGGCTTTATCATAATTTACCATCATTATACATTTATCATCAAACATACATTAGAACTTGAAAGCAACTATAGCTATGTCGGGGTGACATAAGGTCGTAAACCCCCGATTACGTTATGAAGTGTTCATAATCGATGTATCTCACCTTGGAGGGACTAACATTTTAAGGTGAGTGCACATAAGGAAAACGTAAATAAATCGTGGTTAGTACCATTAGCCTCGTAGGCACATTATATCGATCTCTAGAATCTTTAGACTTAAGCTTACCCTCACCATTATCGTACTCATAGCGTATTTCTTATCTCATATGGCTTTCCATGCACATAGGCTCTTAGTTTTCTTAGGGATAGGAGATTCATGAAGAAGAAGGGAAAATCACGCCATAAGATTCATGCCTTAGAAGGAAAGGTTTAGCCTTACATACCTTTGTCATTTAATTACTCTATTGCTTGCTCGTTCTCCTTTAGTGCTCACGTCTCTACCTTTGAGAGAATTCGTATCGACATTAGTTAAACAATTATAAGGATATGCTTCTTAAAGCTAGAGAAAATTGGGCAGCATTTCCTTTATTTATATGAATTCATCCATATTCCATATCAACTTCCAACCACTCATAACATCAATCACAATATCATAAACAACAATCGTCATTCATTTACATTATTCACATTTCGTGATCTACCTTCAATTCTCCATAATCACGACCAAGGTTCACTATCGCGTTCTCTCGCATACAATGCTCATTCCATGTTCTAAATGTCATTTATAACGTATTTATAATCTCAACATATCAATATCCACAACTCAATCCAATTTCTATTCAACAATGACACTATTGTCACATTTATGACCCATTTCATATATTCCTCTACAATCCAAGTGTTTCAACTTATTAATACTTCAAACATCATGAGATTACCATGAAACTTACCTTAGATAATGGTAGAATAAGTCTTGAGTGGAATACTCTTCTTGCACCAAAAACCCTAATTCACTTTCTCTTAGAATTCCTTGACTTAGATGACTTTAGTGTTTCACAATCTTGATTCTTGTTGATTTGATGAAGTTGATCATCAACTTTCCTTGAATTCTTGTGGATGAAGTGTATGGAATGTTATAGAGGTCTTGAGAGAGAGATGAAGAAGTGTGTGTAATGAAATAAATGAAGTTGGGATCACATTTATAAGCTTGGAAGAGTTCAGCCCGTCGGGAGTTCCACGGACTCTTCCACGGTCCGTGGAAGTGGCCGTGAAACCCATAGCTTCTCCGAAGTTGTTCCCCTCATGTCGTTCGATCTCCAATCTTTATGGAACCTTCTTAACACTTGTTTATCACTTGATTAACAATCTAAGTGGCGTTATAAATCTTCTCCAAAACATCATTAGGTCATCATCGACTTGTCACTCGTAATTCTCGTCCGATACCTATTGTATACATTGCCTTCTCTTGGTAACTTTCTCGTCTAACATCGGATGTCTTTAAAATCTTACTTAAGGTCATCAAATGTCATTACTTACTTATTGAAATACCATACTCTTCGTACTCTTCGTTAGTCTATTCACTTCGGAACAACGAAAAATTTTCCGTGGTGTAACATATAGGGAGTCCAATGATCTCCAAATAAAAGGTAGATAGTGTGGCTATGAATTGCAAGACGACCCAGTGCTACCTAAGATTAGAAAGTACCTCGCAAGTCATGGAGTCACAAGTCGCCGGTCATATCAAATGTGAGAGTATATGTTATAGAACCATATAGACTATCGTCATGATGCAATGGTCGGCAAAAATGGTGTAAGGACAACGATAGGAAGTCTAAGAAAGAACATCGGCTAATTTAAGTCTCAAATGATCACCGGTACAAGAGAATCAAAGACTTAAGAGAAAGCATACTCGTATCAAAGGAAGTTATGATTAAGTAGATTCTATCTTAGTTCCATGTTTATGAATTTATATTGCAATTATGCTAAAAATGAGGAGAGGAAATTGTAGAAAAGTTCGGTATGAGTGGGATGATATTGTAAGCAATTAAAGAGTTCGACCAGCTGAATTAAAAAAGGAGATGATGTGGTAAGTACATAAGGTCGACGAGTAAAAAAAGGGATGATCTAAAATAGCACCAAGGAGTAAGCAAGGAAGAGTGCCATATCTGAACAAGGGAATTTGTCTACTAGTAGAGAAATAAGGAGCAAGGCAAAAGAGTACAACAATTAAGAGTGCTTATAGATCGGCAGGGAGCCGTAGCAATCATAAGTTAAGACCTTCTTAATGGCAGCAGGTCCCTGGACAGTAACTAGATATCAATTGACCACTGAGTACATACATAAGAACATGAGGATATGGAACTAATGAATGAGATCGATAGAGAATTGGAAGGATATGAAAAAAAGACTAATGAGCCCATAGTATAAGAGCATGGAGATCAGGAACTAAATGAGGACAACCATTTCAATAAACTAATAAAAGCGCCATAAGCTCGCAAGGTTCAACATTCGAGGACGAATGTTCCTAAAGGGGGAAGGATGTTACACCCCGTAAGAGTCCGTGCTACTTGAATTAAGACAAGAATGAATGAGTTAACAAAGTTCAAGAAAAGTTAATCGAGTTAATAAGAATATCGTTATATATATGGTTGCCTTAAATATCCCAAGGTGACATGGTAACCTAAAGGATTTGAAATCGTGTTATGAGTACGTATATGAGGTAATGTGAGTGCCCATTTAAAGTATTTGAGATTATTAGTAATGATATAGAAGATGGACAAAAGATACAGATATACTTTTGCGATTGAAGTTTCGTCGAAGCTTCGTAAGTTCTCTAGTTATGTTTAAGGTTATTGTGATTCTATGGACCCTTCGAGACATGTGTATGGATTGTTATAAATGTATATGAGTATGTATATATATGTATTAGAGGTTACATGAGGGTTGTACGAGGATTAGAAGTTGAACGAAATGAATCAGAACAACTTCAGTAAAATCTCGAACTAGATTTTTAGCCCATATTTTTGGTGGCATATCTCCTAGTATATGAGGAGTTTTAAGGTGTTTCAAAAGCCTAAAATAAAGTTTATCGAGTCTAGTTTCTAACGAAACAAACCGCTCATCAAAATGATATCAGGATAAGGAGTTATGGACGATGCAATTTGGGCTGGCGGGGCAGCAAGTTGAGACCCGGTCCAAGCATTTACATTTCGGCCCATGAGGCCCATTAACGTTAATATATATGGAAAATTCATTTGAGGGCTGGTCATCTGCATCTAGGAGCTTCCAAAACATTAGAGAGAGAGGGAACTTCTAAGCTAATGGAAAATTCATTTGAGAGAGAACTTCTAGGCTAAGAAAGCCATTTTGATCAAAATCCAAGCCCCGAATCCCGAAGCTCATGAAGAGAAATGCGTTGTGCGTCGCTTTGCCTTCAGTTTGATCTAAAAATCAGCCAAAAATAGGAGTGTTGACGTGGTTGCTGCATACTTAAGGTAAGATTAAGGTCCCTTTTTAATTGTTGATAAGTTTAATTAGGGCTTTAACGGATAAGAACAGAGAAAATAGTGTTATAAACTCGTTTGTTGCTTTGTTGAAATTTATGGATCGGGGGCTGTTTTAGTTGGATTAAATGGATGGAATCTTCTGAGTTATGATGTATAATAGTGGTTGGTACTGTTGTTGATGTTGTTGATGATTCAATTGAATTGGATTTTCGGGATTGTCCAGTTTATAGAGGAAATGTTGCCCGAATTTCATTAAGTTCCGTTCGTATACAAATTAGATAGTAAGTGGTGTAAATTGTTATATCCCGTATTTTGCACATTGGGACAATCCGGGCTAACTACGATAAGTTAGGGTCAAGACTATTCCGGGATACGAAGTCGAGACTTTTAACCACGATCTTGTTTTACGACATAAGTTGCCTAAGATTTTGTGGCATGGAATATTAAGGTTAATTTTGGAAAGAAATTATTTCATGGAAAAGAAAAAAAAAAGAGAAAAAGAGGGCATGTGGCGGCCACATGGGATGTGGGCCATGGCCACATGGATGGTCAATATAGGTGGTAAAAGATGACTAAGTCATCACATTCTTCATCTTCTATACTTAGAAAAATCAAGAAGCTTGGAGAAAAAAAAAAGAACGAGACAATTCGGCCATGGAGGAGAAAAAGTGAGGTCCAAAAATAGCCATAAAAAAAAATATTTCTCTCTAGCAAACTGTTATATCCCGTATTTCCGTACATTGGAACAATCCGGATTAATTATGATAAGTTAAGGACAAAACTAATTCGGGATGCAAAGTCGGGATTTTTGACCTTCGATTTTATTTTGAGTTATAAGTTGTGCATGAATTTGTTGGCATGGAACAATTAGGAAAATTTGGGACCAAAAGTGATAAAATTGGAAGTTGAAAAGTCATCCATTTTCCATGGTTGGCCGTGTGAGTGGGATAAGGCCCCCACACAATTTTTGTGTCAACTTTTAATTGGAACAACACATTAATGTGGGCCAAGATCTTGTACAACTATAGAGGGGGAAATTAAAAGATGACCACTAGTTCATTTCTTTCATTTAGCACTTAGAAAAAAAAAAGAGGACAAGGAGTTGAAGGGCAAGAAGCTCTCGGCCAAGAGCTTGAAAAATCAACTTCCATTCAAGTCACTCCAAAAAATTTTTTGTTGATGCAAACCCACTATATTGAGGTCCCTAAGTAGCGTGGAGGTGTCGTTGGAGCGATCAACCCATTATTTTTCATCCTTGGAAACCCTAGCCTATTGTGGAATTGAAGAGAAAAGGTAAGATTTGATCATGTTTTATGTATTATAAAGGTTGTATGTGTGTTGTAGTATGTTAAAATGGATGGATATCATGAAATAAGGCATGTTGGAAGTGAGTTGTGTGTGTAGTGTTTTAGCCGTGTAGGGTGGGTGTGTGTTTTGTGGTGTTGGAGCTATGAATTAAAGCTTGGTTAGCATGTTGTGATCATTGTAGTGTGAAGAAATGATTGAGAATCATCCATATATGTATATGTTGTGTGTTGGCCGAATGTAGACCATTCATGTAACAAGAAATGAGTTAATGTCGCTTAATGTTTTAGTCGTCGTCGTTATGAATTCTATGTTGGAAATGAATGTTGAATGACTCAAACTGATTTTGTAGTTGTTGCGGACTGATTTGGAGACTATTGTGCATTTAATGTAGTTTGTATGTTGATGAGAATAGCATTGTAGAATGTGAATTGTGGATGCAAATCATGAATTGAAAATAAGGAATGGGTTAAAGTGAGGTTCTCGGTTTAGGGGCTGAATTCGGGTAGCTTGGGGAAATTGTTGGATTGTTTGAAAAGTTGTATGAATTGCTTAGAATGTCTTTAAATATGGTTGGTATGGGTTCGGGTTAATATTTGAATGTATAAGTATCGACGTTGGCTTGAATGTAAGTCGCCGAATTGAATTTATGAAAGATTGTTGAATGATGGAAAAGAGAGCCAGTAATGTTGTATTACCTTTCGGATTGATTATTAATGTTGCTAGGTTGGTTGTTGTTGTTGTTGTTGATTGATATGGCCGAGTTAAATTCTCGGGGTGGCCTATTTACAGGGGAAATGCTGCCCAAATTTCTGTAGAATTAAGGGCAAATTTGGAATTAAATGCCCAAAAAGTCTTTAGCTAATGTTTGGCATTTTATGACTTGTTTATAGATCGGGCAGCTGGAGACGTAGGTTGGATTTAGCTTGAGTTTGGATTATATTGGAGAGTGTTTGAGGTATGTAAAGCCACCTTCTTTCCTTGGCATGCCTTAGTTAAAAATAGGCTATGACACGAACTTCGAGAAAACTCTATTCCCGCAATCCGAGCATGTCTATGATACGCATTGGTTTCTTGATATTCATATGTTGATGTGATGAAATATTGATACTTATGTCCTTGGAACTACTAGTTCACCAAAGTTGCATGAAAGTTTGATTTCTAAAAGGAACTTATTCTTTAACGATTCGAAAACTACAAACGCTCATAACTTTCACAGAAAAGCTCGGATTGCTTTGAAATTTTCGTAGAAGCTTGTATGATCTAGGATGAGTATGTTTTCCATAGGCGGGCCCAGCTCGGGTGTTATATCCCGTATTTTGAACGTCGGGACGATTCGGGTTAACTATGATAAGTTAAGGTCGGGACCCCGTTAAGTGCGAAGTCGAGACGTGTGACCTTCTGACATTTTGTCGTGGAGACCTAAGTGTGTATGATGTTATTGGTATGGAAACATCAAAGAAACTTCGGGACCAAAGATGGAATAATGAGAAGTTGCTAATTATTGAAATAAAGGAGGGAGTATGTCACGACCCAACTAGGGGCCGCGACGAGTACCCGGTTAACTGTCAGAGCGGTACCCCGTCATACGTCTTATTCTTATTACTAAGGGGCCGTATAAACACGCATTTTTTTCATATAACATCGCGAATAATAGCATACATGTAA
>NW_026718155.1:0-13639 GCF_029784015.1 Lycium ferocissimum
ATTTATATTGTGATTCGATACAGAGATATACATATATACAAAGGCACATTTGACAGGGGGGTGAGGATGTGGCCTAGTTACAGGTTCGTGATCCGAGGTCAGTTCCGGAGCGAGTGGTACATGAACATCATAGGTCCCCCTGCAAGTCATGACTATTGGGTAAACAATACCATTAGCATGTGTGTACGGTTGTAATACTATCATTGGTCGCATTTCCTTCTACCTATTTTTACCGTTATGACTAGTGGATGATTTATTGCTAATGTTCATTGTGGGTCACGACTAATGTCTACTTGCCCAGTGCAAGTAGTCAAATCGTTGGAAGGAAGGTAAGGCGTTGTGGTTCTACCTAGGATGGGTTGACATGAAGGTTTGCTGTTTCGTATTCATTTATTATTGAGGTCGGAGTGGTTTAGGAGTCTTCCTTGAGTTGAGACTGATTGTTGTCCGATAGTCTTTATTTTCCGTTGTTACTTTGCTATGATAGAGGTAAAGAGATCTAGGTAGGCTTATGTCAGGATTGTTATCTATGGATAGGATTTATAAAGGGGTGTACGACTGTACTTATCTATTTATCTTGATTGATTATGTACTATATTGCGTGAACTAATCTTAGTCGGCCTATGATACTTACCAGTACGTGTGGTGTACTGATGCTACTCTTGCTACATTCCTTTTGGGTTGTAGATGTGTTTCGGGTTGTAGATATGTTTGAGGTTGTTGCTTGGAGGTTGCATTATCTGAAGTGGCGGATATCTTCCTACAGCTTCTGTATATCTCATTCCAAAGGCAGAAGTTGGGTCATTTTTATTTGGTTGTTTCCTCTAATTGTAGACGCTCTTGTACATGTCTAGGTCAGGTCTTGGGAAAGTGTAATTTTCTAAACTAATAAAGAGTGTCATGATGTATCCCGCCTAATATTTATTAACATCTGTTCTATTTACTTTTTAAATGATTTTATTAACGGGATGGTTGGTAAGAGTTCGCCTACCAAGTGAGATGAGGTAGGTGCCCGCACGAACTGTAAATTAGGTAGTGACAAGTTGGTATTGGAGCCTAGGTTACCGATCTCACAAGTACAAGAGCAATGTCTAATAGAGTCTCGCAGAATAGTACGTTGACGTCTGTACCTATCCACGAGAGCCTACGGGGCATCTAGGAAATCTTCCATTTCTTCTTTCCTATCGTGCTATCTTGATCACCTTGATCTCCCAGTTGAGTCCAATTGGTATCTAAGTGATTCCAATTGGTATCTAGCGATAGTATCTTGCTAGCAATATGTGGTTTGTTTGGGTGAGCACGGAGAGTAAATCGATAGGTTCCTTGTGTTGTGCAATTCTGGTGGGAATCAGAGAATGCCCACTGGTTCAGTACACTCGCTGCAGCGGTGAACCATCTGCACCAGTGGTCCTGCGCTCATGATAGGAATACCGCTGCGGTGCAAGTATCCTGTAGGAAATATATCGCGCTGGCGGAATCCTGTCCGCCATAGAGGGATTTACCCCGCTACGGCAGACCCTCGATGTTCCTCAAATCCTCGCCATAGCGCACTCACTATAGCGAAAAAGCAACCACTGCAGCGAATGCAAATTTCCAGTAACCAGTGCTCCCTGCTGAAAGAAATTCTCAACCGGCTCAACTCCGCAAAAAGCATAAGAAAGCTAGAAATTCCAAAACAATATTTTCATCAAATCGTCCAGCCCAATTAGGGAAAGAGTCTTCAAAATGTCAACCAAAATACGGAAACACAAAAAGTAAATTGTTCAAACATGCCACACTTCGGATTCTCCCTCCCCCCAAATAGCCAAAACCCTTGTTCTAACAAATCTAAATTTTCTTGCAATATCCAACAATTTAGACACGAAAAATTCAAAATTAAGGCTTCTAATAACTCCCTAGAGTGGTGGAGAGTGATACATACCTTGAAATAGCCGATGATTTGTAAGTTTAGCCCCAAAAATCCGACCCTTGCTATTTCCCCAAAGTTTTGCCCTTTGCTTTTGTGTTTTGAAGTGTGATGTTGAATGTTGTGGGTGGGGGTTTAAATAGGTATGATGGGGGGAATGTGTGAAGAACCAATATTAATTTAGTAGGATTAAATCGTGGGAGTGGGAAAGGTTTAGTCGTAAAAGGAGGGAAGAATGGAAGTGGGAAGGTGAAAAGAATAACCCTCCCCAACTTAGCGTGGATTATTAGTTTCGTCCCCGAACTACGTGTAGTATTAAAAACACCCATGCATTTTGAGCACATCATTTCATCCCCATACTGATGGTCAGTCTGAGCATACAATCTAGGTTTTGGAGGATATGTTGAGAGCATGTGCGATTGATTTTGGTGATCATTGGGACCAATTTACGCCGCTGGCCGAGGTTCGCTTATAATAACGGTTATCATTCGAGTATCGAGATGGCTCTGTTTGAGGCCTTGTATGGTAGGAGATGTCGATCTCCCATTGGATGGTTTGACTCCTTTGAGGCGAGGCCTTAGGTTATGGACTTGCTTAGAGATTCATTAGACAAAGTGAAGATTATTCAGGCGAGGCTTCTCACCGCTCAGTGTCGGCAAAAGAGCTAATCGGACCGGAGAGTTCGTGATTTAGTGTTTATGGTGGGTGATAGGTTTTTGCTTAAGGTTTCACCCATGAAGGGTGTGATGAGGTTTCGAAAGAAAGGGAAGTTGAGACTC
Source organism: Lycium ferocissimum (assembly GCF_029784015.1). Classification (NCBI taxonomy): domain Eukaryota; kingdom Viridiplantae; phylum Streptophyta; class Magnoliopsida; order Solanales; family Solanaceae; genus Lycium; species Lycium ferocissimum. Next base: position 2,686 of record NW_026718155.1, read on the forward strand.
GTTACATTGGTCCTTTTGAGATTATTCAGAGAGTTAGAGATGTTGCGTATGAGTTAGCACTACCTCCTGGTTTGTCGAGTGTTCATCCGGTGTTCCATGTTTCTATGCTCAAAAAGTATGTTTCGGATGGTTCTTATGTGATTAGAAGGGATTCGGGTGATGCTTGATCAGAATTTATCCTATGAGGAGGAGCCAATTGCTATCTTGGACCGTCAAATTCGCAAGTCGAGATCCAAAGAAATTGCTTCTGTGAAGGTTCTATGGAGAGGTCGTCCGGTGGAGGAGGCTACTTGGGAGACCAAGTTGGATATGAGGGCGAGGTACCCTCAGCTTTTGATGCCCCAGTTAAGTCTTTTCCTTTTTCTTGTCTTTGATGTTCGAGGACCAACATGTGTTTTAGTGGCGGATAATGTAACGATCCATTAGGTCGTTTTGGCTACTTTCTTGCTTTTTCCCTTGTGAACCCGCTCTTTGCTTGTTTTGAAAATTTGCTAAGTAACCTTTAAGTGTTAGGTTGACTTTAGGCAACTTCGGCGGTAATTGCATATTTTGGGATTTTTGTTGGTTCCATTAGCTTCGGGACGTTGAATATAGGCTGTTTGAGTGTTTGGTTCAGTTTTTGAGGATCTTGGGGGCGTTTTGGTCAATTGGTTGGAAAGTTGGTCTTTGCCCGTTCGGGGTTGACTTGGTCAGAGAGACCTCTTTTGGGAATTCTAAGTGCGCGAGTGAGTTCGTAGCGCATTTTTGCAAGTGTCTGCATATTTGGTTTATCTCGGGAGGTATCGGGAGAGTCTCGAGATTTCGAATGTTGAGAGTCAAAAACCAATTTTTTCTAGTTTTAGTGTTCGTGCAGGGGCGAACGGGGTTCCACCCCTGCGGACACTCTCCGGTGATAGGAGGCCTGCAGGAGCGAAGGATTGCTAGGTTGCCCTTGGTCCGCCCCTGCGAAGAATTTCCCGCAGGTGCGTGTGTGCAGCCGCGAGCTTGCTCCGCCGCTGCGGAGTTGTGATATTTGTGTGGGGTTCGCCGTGGCGAGGATGTTTCCGTCGGTGCCAACCTAAGTGCGCAGGTGCACAAATCACTGAACAGAATGTGGTTTTTAGTATCTTCTTCCTTTAGACTTCCATTCGAAAGCCCCTAAGTTTGAGAGCGTTTTTGAAGGAGAATTGAAGGCAATTCAAGTAAGAATCATTGGGTAATTCTCCTAACTTGGTTTTATGACTATTTCCGTGATTTAGACCCATAACCCATGCTTAGAATGTTGATTGTGAGAGATAACATTGAAGGGTTTTGGAACCCAACTTAAGAATTGGGGGTTTTAGAAATTGAGCATGAATTAGCGAGTATTATTGGATGATTTTCAATTTATGGGTTATATTAAGTATGAGGATCATGATTTTAGGTTCAAAATACTGTTTTGCCCTTTTTGGTTCGAAATCCTAATTTTAAGGCTAAATTTAGGGGGTTTGGATTATGCAACAATATAGGTATTGATAGACTCGTATTCTACGAATAATCCTTATTGATTAGACTTTGTTTGTTTGCAGACTATTCGGAGTAGCAAGAGGGCGTCGTGATTCGAGATTCGACATTCCAGGCATGTTGAGACATTGAAACTGTTTCTTGAATGTGTGTGTTGGCTAAAATGAACCTAATAAGAGGGAATTGGGGCAAATTAAGGGGGTTCCGATACTTGTGAGGTAACGAGCACTAGTATCGGATGTCGGTCATCATGTTATGGGTATTTGCGCAATTTGAATTACATAGTTGGTCTGAATGTCATGCTTTGGGCACTAGCTGATAGCATATTATGATCCTTTGGATCTGTGATTGGAGTCCGATGCCCGTACTTATGTCTCTTATTATTATTATTAATTACCTATCTTGTTTGTTCGTGTGCATATCACTCATACATATATCCTCGTTGAAATGAAAAAAGAAGTGAAAAGGTGAAACCTTTATGGTGTTATAAAAATAAGAATGGCTTTCATGCTTTTATACTTGATCTTGACTTGATGCATGTCATATTCATGCTTTTCATGTATCCATTCATACGATTTGAGGATATGATTGTGATTCCGATAGGATCTTCTTCCGGATGAGTGATGATGTTTTGGCACTTTCTATTGGTACTTGAGCCCGGTTGGCTAAGAGACAGGTTATTGAGATGTGATGTGATTGAGGCCGTGATCTGAGAAAATTACCGAAGCGGAGATATATGGGCCTCATGAGCCCCCCATAGGTCATGGATTCATTGATATTCAAACATGTGTATATCAGGAAGTGGAAACAAAGGACTTGCATTGCATTTGCATATCATTCATCTATTCTCTATATTGTTATTGTGATTATTGGTATTTGTTTTGCCTCATCTTGAGAATCTATTTTTTATGTGGGTTAAGTCGTTAGTATGATTGTCTTGTATTTGGACTAATCGCAGACAAGTGTGGTTGTGATGTCGAAGACCAACCCTTGTCTCCATTCCGGAAAGGGTTGGTCAACGATGCATGTTACGTACTCGTTGTTTATTGTACTCATGCTACACTTGCTGCAAATTTATTTATTTTGTGTGTGCAAAGTCGATCCCTAGCACGAGTGGAGGTCGCGACTACCAGGTTCCCCGTTAGAGCGTTGCTTGAGAGGCCGGGGTAAGCTCTTTGGATTCGGGATGGCTCCGGATTCTCCTTATCCTTTACTTTCTGTCTTCTACATTTCAGACAGTTTCCTTACGTATTCAGGCTATTTATACTCTTAGTAGTCCTTGTATTATGGTAACATCGGATTTTGGGGATAGATTGTAATAATTACTTAAGTATTTCTATTTAAGATTGTTAAGACTTAAAAATGACTTGTACGCTTATTTCTAGTTTTAATATTTCCACTTATTATGGGTTGTTGACGGTTGATGTTGGTTTACTAGTATGGTGGGACTAGTCCCATCATGACTTGGTAAATCGGGTCGTGACATTGAAGCCCATTTAGTTTTGACCCATTTGATAAAAAGGGTATTAACTTTCTATATCTAATATAACTCTTAGTAGCAAGAACCTTCTTCTTCTTCTTATCTTAACCCTCCACTAGAGATCCCTCAATCTACATAAGTGCTACTCTCCAACCATCATCAAGACCTATCAAGTTTTCATCCTTTAAATATATTTTGGAATGTTAGCATCAAGAATCAAGATGGGTTAGCCTTGTTTTGAAAATCCTAGGTTTTGGGTTTGTGAAGAAGCACAATCAATCTTATGGTAAGATTATTATTCCACATATTTTGGGTGAAATATTCAAGTTTTTTGTTAGAGATTTTGAAACCTTGAAGTAAGACAATTAAATCCCATTTTGGAGCCGGCAGCAGTTAGTATTTTGATCATAACTTTTTACCTAGAAGTCTAAATTAGGTGATTCAAAAGGTTGTCGAAAGATAAGAAAATTACCTACGACTTTCGTTTCTTACAAAAATTATAATTCATCTGTTTACTATGTCAAAAATGGGGTGCAATGCAGCACACTCATTGTCCAGATTTTTCTATTAAAAAATTAGGAATAGTGGTGAACCATTTAGCCCCATTTTTGTTCGTCATGATTTGACTTCTATATCTGTAAACTCCAGACTATAAGTGAGTATTCTATGTATTTAAAGTACAAGAGTAAAAGCTAAGGAAGTTGACATATTTGCTTGATCGTATATTTGGGAAATTTATAACTTCTTCATGTTTGTTGGAGCTTTAGAAGCACTAAAGCTCCAATGTTTGCACATATTCTTGAATATCACATCTAGTTTAGTTGGAGTATTTTGAATATCTTAAGCTTGGGTAAAACTTGCCTTTACTTTAGTTTATTTTTGGTTGTTGCTAGTTAATTCTTATTTCGCTATGTTTAATTGAGTATGAATATTTTGAGTCACTTGGAAAATTTGCATATCATTTGGTATCATGTGGAATACTTTTGTATGACAAACTAATTCGCCCACATATACGGATTGCTTGACCATTATTGCATTCTTGTTGGGACTTTGTCGTTCTTATGATAGTGACTTTGTCACTTATAGTGACATGTGTCACATCCCGGTCTTACTAGGGTGTGATGGGCACCCGACCCCATATTCGGAGCCGAGCGAACCCGCTAACTCTTATTACACATATGAACTTATGAATTAGTAAGAAATAAATACATAGAAAAAGTTTTTTTTTTCCATAAATAGAATCTGACATCATATAAGACTCGTGACACTAAACATAATAACATATCGGCTCACTGGAGCCCTTACACACGACGACCCAATACCCACGACTCTGTCAAAGTCTCTAACTCGAACAAACATCATGGCACATATGCTGCGACTCGGCGGCACTCCGGGACAAGTGGAGCCTACTAACCTCGCCGGACATCTTCTTATGCTGGCTTCGGCTCGTACGGGTTCACACGCGCGCATGAAACGCAGCCCCCGAAGACGAGGGGTCAGTACGAGCAATGTACTGAGTATGCAAGGCGTGGATGGTAACATAGAAAGAGACGTAATCATGTGCAACAACAGTATGAAGATGTAGAGCATATCATGTGAGAGAGTATCCTGTACATATGAGACATATCACGTATAAGGGAGTAAGGCAGCATATGGAACATGTCATGTGTAAAGTCAGTAAATCGTACGTATGGAACATATATCATGTATACATCGTAACCGATACATAGGGATCATATCTTGTAAGGTCAGAATACATAGGAATCATATCATGTAAAGTTTCGAGACTCGTGCATATGAGTGCCCACGTGGGCGGATTCCATGCATGCTTATCGGTCAAGTATGGTATCATGGCGCCGAACAAGCGCTCGCCCACGTTGCGCCGAAATACTCCGGCTCGCCCATAAATCCCGCGTCCGGGCATCCCGCGTCCGGGATGATAAGCCGGTGACCGGGGTGGCAATGAAACATGTTTCCCTTCCCATTTCCCCCATGTATACATGTATCCCATCCCCCAACCCATGTACGTATACGGGTATGGCATGTGAGAGCCCAAAGAAAGTCATGTATCCGTCGGAGGGACGTAAGGTCGGAAACCTCCGATCGCATTATGGAGTAATCATGGTCGCTTTGTCTCACCTTGAAGGAACAATAATTATAAGGCGAGACTATCAACGGAGAATAACATTAAGAGAACGTAGAACATATCATATTGTATCGTATCATGTCATAGCATATCGTGTCGTATCATAACATATCGTGTCGTATCATAGCATATCGTGTCATAGACATTTTCTCATATTTAGCATCATCTTTGTCATCATAGAATCATAGTCATTGCTTTAGTCATGAAAACTTTCAAAACCGTACAACTTGGATTGGGAGAAAAATGAATACTTTGGAAAGCATTTAGGAACTTTCGTGAAGAAAATCATGCCTTGGAATCGAGGGATTAGTTAAAACAACTATTATTTAGTAGTCGGAATGATGTCCAAAAGTTTCCTTTAACGCAATACGGAGAGTAAAAGCCAAATGGAGCCATAGGAGGAAATTAGGGGATAGTGGGCCCACCTCGAGTCAAATGAGGCGGCGTACACGATTTACGTATAATACATTTCATGACATGACTTATGAGAGTTTTAGGGTAAACGGATCCTATTCATGCAAGTTCTAGGTGTTTAGACAATTCTTTCAACCATTCATGAGCATTTAATTCAATTCTACTGAATGAATAGTAGTCAAATTCAAGCTCGGATTTCTAGAATTAGAGTGGTCCCCGAGACACGTATTTAAGCCTATTACATCTAAGACATGCCAAGGAAGAAGAGTGAAGCCTTACATACCTTTTTCCGCTCCTTCTGCTACTCCAAATTCAAGTTGCAAATCCGCCAAAATCTACAATTTGGTCATGTTTACCAAACATTGATTAGTGCATTTAGAATTGGATTCTTAAATGAAATTTGGCTACCGAAATTTCGGCAGCACTTCCCCTGTAAATACACCATCCCCAAAATCCAACTCGGCTCATTTTAATCAACAATAACAATCCGGGAATTCAACCCGACCAAAGTATCAATAATACCAATAATTATTCTAACAATGCTTCAACATTCAATTCAATCCAATTCAATTCAATTCAATTCACATAATCTTCCAACAACTCAAACAACATACTACTTTATCCGAAGCCTTCAACCTCAACAATATCCATACATTTCATCATCGCATAATCCATAACGACGACAACTAGAATGTCAAATAACATCAATTTACATTAACTTACCAAAGCTCCTATTATCCGACCATAACCACTTCTTACATATTTTCATGCATTTTCATCCATCCCTTTACATTACAACAACAAACAACATTCCACATAGAATCAATCCATTCTTTCCATGCAACACAATACAACACGACCAACTCATACGACACAACACATATAACACAACACACGGCCAACACTACTCCAAACGGCTACCATTCCAACATATTATATTCATGGTTTTTCATTCCTTTTACATTATGGATTTCACAACACAACAATCAAACTACCAAAATAAAATCAATTCATCACACCTCCACAACACTACTTCTATTTGGCCACATCAACAACTTCCATATTTCCATAAATTACATCATTTTCTACATCTTTACAATATTCACAACCATCCATAACACATGAAAGAAGATTAAATACATACCTTCATCCTTGACTTCTCCTATTCGGTTAGGCTCCATCCTACACCATGAGAGCTTTACTTGTCCCAACAACCACTCCATGTTAATTAGGACCTTCAAATTATAGAAAGGCTAGAAGAAAATAATTTTTCTAGGTCACTTTCCATGGCTCAATTTTGAGTGCCATGGCCGAATACGCATACTATACTCCTCTCTTCTTGTTTTGTTTTCTTTCTTTTTCTTTCTTTCTCCACTCTTTTCAACTAAAAGATGAACTTCCACATATATATATATATATATATATAGCTCTCAAGCATGTGAGGGCACATGCCTCTCTCATTTTTTTCTAGACTTTTCTTTCTTTTTCTTGAATTTTTTTTTTCTAAATAAAAGATGACTTATTTTGTTGTCATCTTCTTTTCCTTTTTTTTTTTTTTTAATTTCGGCCAATATGGCCCCTTTTCATGAAGCTCCTTGAACACCATGTGAAATTACCATTTTGCCCTTAGCCTTCCACATTATTCCCATGATGCCACTTTACAAATTTTCCCTTTTTTTTTACTTGGCCTTTCTCGATATTTCCATACCTCCAATGTTCATAAATAATATTCCTAACAACTCGTACCCTAAAATGATTTCAAAACATAGTCTTGTCCTTAACTTTTCACCATTGTCCCGCAATGTCCGAACGCACGAAATACGGGCTATAACAGCATGCCTCTTGATATTATTTATATCATGTCCCATCTTGACTTTGGATTCACATTTCATCTTAATTATGGATCTTTGTCCATCTTAAGTATGAATGGGAAGCCACTTTCAACATGGTTCTTCATTCTCTTGATTATTGGGTGACGACCCTTCTTGATTTGGGACTATGGTCGTTCTTGTTATTCGATTATGCTTTGTTGTAATTGCATGTCGTATGTGTTGAGCTAAATTAACCAAATGGTGAACTTTCTTGGATTAGCTTTGGAAAGCTTCTTGATATTTGAGATTTTGAATATTGATATATTGAACTACTCTATTATTTGATATTTTATTGTCTTGAAAGGATTATACCTTCATTAAGCACTTGATTGTGATTTTGATAAGCTTATTCTAGAATTTATTCTTGTACTCCTTACATATATATTTTATTATGAAATGTTAGTTAAGTTTATGTGCCACTAAGCTTTATGCTTGGCGATAGTTTGTTACAATCGCAGGTGATGTTCCGAGTGAGACTTGAGTATGGCCATTTGGAGTAGACTATTTGGAAGCTTAGATGAAGATCACATTTGTATGAACTTGTTTATCTTGTACACTTTTGGGGACTTGTACATGATCCATGTGTTACACTTAGATATGCATCCGAATGAAATTTGGGTCATGATGCTAATATTGTGTAACTTGATTTTGATGAATGACTTGGCTATTTTGGGAGTGTCCATTCTCAACCCTTGTAATATTTTAAATTTAGTACATGTGTTGAACTTGGGAGACTGAACTAGTTTGTATTTGATATTGGGAGTTGAATTTCATGCTTGGTATGAGCCTTGGATGTTGTAGCATGAAAAATATTTCTCTACTACGTGTTTGATGAATTCTAAAGTATTGATTTAACTCAAGAATATGTGTTGTCCATTTTTATGATTGGATATTTCCATTTCTTTAAGGAGTTTTTTTAAGATCCTATTATGTTGAGATGTTTTATTTTGAAACTTGTTCTCATGGCCTATTTTCGCTTCATTGTTTTAAATTTGTTTCTTCTAAATTTTGTGGTACACTTGAACTACATATTTATTTATTATTTTGTTCTACTTTGAATATGTTGTCAAATAAATTTTATCCTTAAATTCAGCTATTAGTCTATTTTACAAAAATAGTTTTGGGACAAATATTTAAATTAGTAAGTATGGATTAATCTCGTTAAGTAGCTTCCTCCCTAGGGGGGATGCTACAAGTTTTGGTACCAAAGATTTAAGTTTGTGGTTTCAGGACTTTTGTTGTGCCTTCTTTGTATACTTGCTTTCATGAAGATTGTTTGTCTAATAGCATTTACTTGCATACTTATTTAAAATGTGTTGTATTGTATTGTGCTTGTGCATCATGTACTTGTCCCTAATGCAATGTGATCTTCTCTTTTATAGCCTCCTCTTCGGATCGAGCTATTGAAGATGTTGACGAAAGTCAAGCCCATTATAATGATCTACCTCGCTTTCAAGGAAATAAGGAACGTTTGCCTAACATTAATCATCCTCGTGCAAGTGAATGCAGTGGGAAATAATCCTAGAACAATGGGTCATAGCATTCCTATTATGGCTTCTCCATTTCAGCAGATGGCTGAGTTCTTTCGTCACTTGGTTAGAATAATGTCCGACGCTAATGAAATGAATTTTGAGAAGATGAGGAAAACGGGCGGCGTTGAGTTTGAAGGCACTACTGATCCCAATGAAGTTGAACAGTGGCTTGAGCACATGGAGAGGGTCTTTGATCAATTAGAGTGCTCAGATGCTACCAAATTCAAGTATGCCATCTCTTTTTTACAAAAAGATGCCTATGATTGGTGGATTACCGTGCCTAATGCAAAAGCAAAACCTCCAGCTCTTACTTGGAATGACTTTGTGAATGCATTATGTATGAAATATGTCCCTCCTTCCTATTGTGATGCAAAGAAGAAAGAGTTTCGGGATCTAAAGCAAAGGAGTATGTTTATTGCAGAGTATCAACAAAGTTTCTCAGGCTTGCTTTTACTGTGGAGGTATTATCTACGATGAAAAAGATAAATATAGGAGTTTGAATTCGGTTTGAATTACTCCATCAGAAAATCTATAGCAACATGTGAATTTTGAAACATTAGTCTCAGCTGCCCTTATTTGGGAATAAATTGACAAGGAAGAAGCTAGTAGAAATGAATACAAGTCCAAAAAGGCCAATTCAGATTATAGAGGTCCATCCTAAAAAGGAAAGTTTGATCCCAAGCCTAGTAGTGTTCACAAGTCAGCTCAACATATGCAAAGTCGATCAAAATTTTCCTTGCCTGAAGCACTCAGTCATGGCCAAGGCAAGACTCGTATACCCACTTGTGCTCAATGTGGGAAGAACCACTATGGTACTTGCAGGAAATCTTTTGATGCTTGTTTTAATTGTGGGAGCCTTGATCACAAAGTGAAGGATTGTCCTAATCCTAATCCTATGTCTTCTCCACATTCTGAGGGCTCAGTCTAAAAACCTATTACTACTTCTTCTCAAGGGAACAGAGGTGAAAAATCTAGAAACATTCAAGCAGCAGGTTCAAGTGGAGCTAATCAGGCTAGTTGGTCAAGAGCTACTGCACGAGTTTATGCCATGAGACAGAGGGATGACTAAGATAGAGCGGGCGTGGTTGTTGGTAAATTTCACTTATTTCGCTTATGTATTGTTACACTATTTGATCCTGGTTCTACACATTCATATGTTTGCTCGTCACTTGCTTTTCCCCGAAAATGTGAAATACGGAGACTTGACTATGATTTGCTTGTCAAAATTCCTTTGGGTCATCAGGTTTTTTGTGATCGAATGTATGGGGATTGTCCTTTCATGATTCAAAATCTAGTCTTTCCTACAAACTTGATTGACATGCCCTTCCAAGATTGTGATGTTATTTTTGGTATGGACTGGCTCCATAGGCACCATGCACAAGTTGATTGTTAGTTGAAGCATGTAACTTTTAAAACTCTTGAATACTCTTGCATAGTTGTTCAAGGAGAAACATCATTACTTCTAATATTATTTCTGCGGCCTTGGCACGAAAGGAGATGATTCGACCAGGTTGTGATGCCTATCATGCTCATATAGTTGATGTCAAGCCCCAAATTTGGAGAGGCGTGGCTGGCACCCGGTGCAATACTCGGCCCGAATGAACCACTCTGTAAATGTAACTCTAGAGGGGTAACTCTCAACTTAGGCTGACGAGGCCTATCGTTAAACAGACAATACCAACCAAGGCTGACAAGGTCGTGTCCTAAATCATCTGTAAGTAGCAACTATCATACCTGAAGGGCACATACACCCAAAACATATATACGTACGATTTCGGTGGCAAGGCCATATAAATATGGACCCCAAAAAAACGAATGGGGCTCCCCATTAGCGTACCCAAAATCCAGAGATCCTCCCCTCGTTCGAACCGGGAGAAACGATCCCGGCAAAAGGGGCACGTTTTAAAAATGTACCGAGTTTTAAGGGGCCCAAAAAGAAAATAAAGAACAACAAACGAAAAATAAAAAAAAATTCGGATGATGTCTAACATCAATAACTAATAAACGATGTTGAATACTTGCCATGCAA
>NW_026718156.1:0-13585 GCF_029784015.1 Lycium ferocissimum
AGGCTAATAGAACAATATACAAAGGTCTCGGGGGTTGTGGGCCCACTTCGGGTCAAATGAGGTGGCGTACCCAATTTACGTATTTTACACTTCATAATATCATTCGTAATAGTTTTAAGGTAGTCGGGTCTCATTTGTTCAAGTTCTAGGTGTTTAGACATCTTTTCCAACCATTAGCAACATAATTGTTTCAATTCTACTGAAAGAAAAAGGGGCAATTTCGGACGTGGATTCCGAAGAGTAGAGTTGTCCCCGAGGTCCAAATTCAAGCCTAGTATATCTAGGACATGCCAAGAAAAAGAAAGGGTAAGCCTTACATACCTTTTCCGCTCCTTAAGCTTCTCCAAATCCCAGCTCCAAGTTTGCCAAAAGCTGCATTTTGGTCACATTTACCAAACATCAACCATAAAGCTTTACGAATTCACTCTTAACCTGTCACACCCCAATTTCCGATAGGGTGTGATGGGCACCCGACCCTTACCTAGGGCCGAGCGAACCCGCTGACTATCGTAACACTCATGACCACACTGGGCCCACGAAACATAACATACACACGATATGAAAATTTTTCAGAAACCAAACGTGCCTTTCGTTTTTTTTTTTTTTAAACCAAATAAAATCTGCAAACGTATGAAAACTGTAATGTAAGGCATAACAGAACTTCGGCTTATATAGCCGCTTGCCAAACTCATCGGTAGCATAATGCATACAAACACACCGGCTTACGTAGCCGCCACAAAACGGACTCCGACATATCATACACTCGACACTCGTCTCGCAAAGTCTCTATCATAACTTCGAACACCATACAAAGCACTCGACTCGGCAAACGGCTCCGAGGAAATGGAGCTCGCCAATCCACCTGAGCATCTTCTCGCTAGCATCACCGACTCATCCGCGGGTACCGCGTGGCATGAAACGCGCCCCCGAAGAAAGCGGGGTCGATGACGAAATATGTGCCGAGCATGTAAAGCATAGCATACATCAAACGAGGTCATAACTAAAGTAGGAAGTACAGAAAGTGAAGTCGTAATATCCCAACTATCTAAGTACTTACATCCGACACATAAATCATGCATACTCATACCGAACGCATCGTAATCTGTCATATGGAATGACAAGAACCGATGTGGGACCGCCTCATCATCGGTGATCAAACTCATCATCGGAGAACAAACTCATCACACATCATCACATATCAAATGCGGTCCATAGGACCCGGTGGACGTAACGTGGTCGCCACCCTATCTGCGCCACAACACAAAGATAACTCCCGAAGATTTCAAATCTCCGTATCCCCGAACACAACACATCATCACAACACATCATAAGCCATATCACAAAGATAACTTCATAAACGGAACCCGGCCCCATGGCGAGGTCTCGGGAACCGTAACACAAAGATAACTTCGAGAATATATCATAGTGCGCACGATCAAATACCGGCCCGGATCGGTGAAAGAGGTAACACAGAACGCACGACAGATCGTAAGTAACCACACACATATCAGACACCATCACAGACTCAACCGAATGATCAAAACGAACCCTTTTTTTTTGAAAATCCAAAATCATAGTCAAATCAAGTTTTCTCCCGAATCTCGCTCGGGACATTTCAAACCGAACTTTAGAAACCACGTGGTTACGCATCAAAATCATGGGCATAAAACCCTTATTTCCAACTCGACAAATACATAAATAAATAATCATAGTGAAGAAAATATTAATTTTCCGAAAAATCCATAAAGGTAGCATAGAAAGGGCCGCGGGCCCCACGGACGGGTGCCGACCCCCGTCCGGGCCCGACTACGAGGGGTAGGGGGAGAGTGATGTCTTATGAACTTACATATTATGTTTTGGGGCGTTTCGAGGTCGTATGCAAAAGTTACGGACGTTCGTAGTTTCGAAGTCGTTTAGGAACAAGTCTTTTTTTTTGAAAACAAAATTCTTTTGAAAATAGAACTCTTTTGAAACCTTAAAAGTTTAATCCTACAAAAGACATAAGGGTCACAACCCAACCGCGTTAAAAATACGAACATCAAGGAACTCATACGAATCGCTTACACAACATTTCAAACTCAATCATATCCAAGACATACGGACCATAACCTAGCCATTCTAAGGATGCCAACAACATCAAAGCAAACACGAATCACAAACATACTCGAAATTTACGAATGGAATTACCCCGAGGCAAAAATCATATCATACCTTAGTTTCGTCTAAGACATGCCAAAAAGAAAAGAAGGGTAAGCTTCACATACCTGGCTTGCTTCCTAAGCTAATCCAAACGTAAGTTCGTCTCCTCAAAAATCTACAACGACATCAATAGGCATCGAACATTAGTCCAGCGCTAAAGGATCCAATTCCAAACCATTGCTTTTTCTACCAAAAATTGGGCAGCATTTCCCCTATATATTCACCAACCCCGAGATTTCAACTCGGCTAATATCAACAACAACCAAACCAACAACCATCCAAACAAGATTTAAGAACATTCCGGACAATCCACAAAGTATTCAAGACAATTCCAACAATATACTATGAAACCCGAAACCTCAACTTAATGAATACGACAATAATACGTTTCTTTCTTTCAATTTCACAAACTACGTCAACGAGTTCCATACATTACCACATTACCTTCATAATTATAAGAAAACATAATAGAACCATATTGACTTCCAAAACAGCCCACAACACTACAACCGACATAAGTCATTATACCTTTATTTTTTATCACATAATCCACAACAAACAACAACCAAAACACCACATTAAATTAGTTCACCAAGCTCCTCCAAAACAGCCCCACACGGCCACACACACCACAATCCACGGCCAAGCACCAACATTCAAAGTTTCATGATTTCCATTCATTCCAACACACTACAACAACCAACATGCAAATTAAAATTGATTCATCACTCTTAAACATACAATACGTATACGGCCAACATCTATATCCAAGGCTTGACTTCAACATCCATATTTTCATGATTTTTCATTCATTTCTACATGCCAAAACAATTCGGCAAACATGCTACATACACTTAATCCTTCACCTCTACACTAACCATACATACACGGCCAAGCACACACAACACCATATTTTTATAAACTTCATTCATTTCCATATATCACCACACATACCAATCACCAACAACACATGAAGGAAGATAAAATCCTTACCTTTCTCACTTGTTCTTCATTCGGCCAAGGTGTGGTTTTGCAAGAACAAAAGCTTTGCTTGATTCCACCAACTACTTCATGATGCTTAGGACCTTCCAAGGAGTAGAAAACCTAGAAGAGAAGAATTTTTCATGACCAATATCTCTCTCTCTCTCTCTCTCTCTCCCTCTCGGTTTTTTTCTTTTTCTCTCTTCTTCAATATGGCCGAATGGCCTCTAAGTTGTTCTCCAAGTTTCTTGATTTTTCTTAAGGCAACAAGGTGTATAAAATGACCAAGTCCATATATAATTCACCCCACATGGCCCTATGGCCCACACACAACATGTAATGGCCACCTATGGCCAATTTCAAATAATGGCCAACTTTCCATAATTCATTTTTTGGTCCCAAATTTTTCCAACTTTCATTCTCTAATTTTTCCTTATTCCAATCTTACCCCTAACACTTCATATCCACAAATGATGAATATGCAACTTATGCTTTGAGACAAATCAACAAAACCGGAAATTAAAAGTCTTGTCCATACCTCGTCGCAACCAACTTAGAATATTCCGACGTGCGAAGTACGGGGTGTAACATAACCAACACTTGTCTTAATCTTCCAAATAAGTTTACTTATTTTACGTCTATAATTCTCTACTCCTCCCCCGTAAACACACCATCCCGAGAATTATGGCTTGCCCAAATTCAATAACAATCCGAGAATGGAACTCATTTTAGGACATTATTAACAACAATTCCAACGATACTTGCAATACTCATAATGATTCCATACCACCTGAACCCTCCAGCTTCAACAAACAATATTACCGATACACTTTTATCTTCCAAATTCATAAACTTCCGCAACAATACACACATTAGCAATGTTATATTCATAAATAAAGAAACAACACCAAGGTCATATTGGCTTTCAAATCAGCCCGTAACCCTTCCAACATCAATTTAAACCATCAAATTCTCATTTTCATCATAGAATACACATCAACAACAATCAAATTACTACATAGAGATTTGTTCATCTTTTTCCTACACCACATGTGTTATATCCCGTGTTTTCGCCTATTCGGAAATTTTGAAATAATTGTGACTTGTATGTCATGAGTCAATATCTTGATCTTAATTAATATATCTATGTTGTTCATGGAAACATATTGGCGCAAAGACATCGGAGAAGGCCAAGGGCAAAATTGGAATTTCGGAAATTAGTTTCGTAAATTGCGAAATATGAACCAAAGCAAATTGGGCTCAAAAAAAAAAACATGAAAGCAAGGCCCAAAAATTTGAGGTGGCCGGCCATGCCAAGGCCCAACCCATGGGATTTAATTAATTTTCCATGTGATTAATATGTGTATGAATAGAAGTTTCAAGAGAAATATAGAAAGAGAGGAGAAAGAAAAATAAAGGAGAAGGAAGAACAAGCTTAACCATTCGGCTAAGAGGGAGAAAAAGAGAGACCAAGATTTGGCCATTCAAAAAATTGTTTCTTCATGCAAACTTACTAATTGGAGGGTGCTAATTAACGTGGAAGTGTTATTGGGAGCGATAGATTATTCGTTTTCATCATTCACCACCTTGAGCAAGTTGTAAAGTTGAAGAAGAAAGGTGAGTTTCAATCTTGTTTTATGTGTTATGCATGGTTTATATGTGTCGTAGTATGCTAAAATGAAAGAAATTCATGTTAGGGGTAAAGTGGGAGTTGGCCGTGCATAGTGGGTTAGGCCATGTGTATGTGTATTGTAGTATAAGTCATGTATTAATGTTAGTTAGCATGTTTTATTGTTGTGGTGTGAAGAAAAGAATGGAAATCATCCCTTGGTGTGGCAAGGAGTGTTGGCCGAATGGCCTTCTCTTTGTGTAGTCTTGAATGAACAAATTGTCGTTAGTGTTTTCGTTGTCGTCGTTATGGATTTTATAAGGAAAAATGCAAGTTTGATGACTTAGAATGATGTTATGTTGGTTATGGGAGGACTTGGGAATTTATGTGGATTTTATGTAATTTTTACGTTTATGAATATTGCATTGTTAGTGTGTGGTTTAATGGTATGAATTATGAATTTGGAAGATAAGAATGTGTTCGGTGTTGTTCTCGGGCTTGGAGACAATTTCGGGTAAGATGGAGCAATATTTGGGTTGTTGGAAATATTGTATGGATTGCTTAAAGTGGTCTTGTATATGGTTTGAATGAGTTGGGATTGGTAATCGAATATGTAAACGTTGATATTAGTTTGATCGTAAGTAGTTGAGGAGAGAATATTATGAATGTTGTTGAAGTTATGTAGAAAGAACTATTAATGTTAGAATGCACTTTTGAATTGATTGTTGATGTTGTAGCTTGGTTGTCGGTTTGGTTGTTCTTTGAAATTAGCCGAGTTGAAATCTCGGGGTTGGTGTATTTCTGGGGAATGTTTGTGAAATTTCGGTAGAATTTAATGTTCGTTTGAAATGAAATGCCTAAAGGCTTATGGCTAATGTTAATATATTTGGCGTATGTAGATCTTGGAGCTTTCGGGAGTTGAGACTTGGCTTAGCTTGCGAGCGGACAAGGTATGTAAGGCGTCGCTTCCTTTCCTTTGGCATGTCCTAGTGCTATTAGGCTATGACCCGCGTCTCGGGGTTATTCTGTTCTTAAATCCGAGCTTAGATACGTACTTGTTTAATCCTAAAGATATATTTTTTTAATGTGTTCAATGTAAGGTTCTTAAGCTTTCAAATAAATGAGTTTTCAAAAGACTTACGAAAATTTTGACTACAAAGAGGTCCCGAACTTCAAACGTCCGTAACTTTTGCATACGACCTCGGAACGCCCCAAAACATAATATGTAAGTTCATAAGGCCTAACTCTCCCCTAACTCTCGTAGTCGGGCTCGGGTGGGGTCGGCACCCGTCCGTGGGGCCCGCAGCTCTTTATGATTTCCCCTAATGACCTTTAAGAAAAATTTAGTATTATTTTCACCTTGATCTCCGAGCATGGATTCCCTACTTATTTAGTAAGTCTAGAACTATGATTTGTATGCATTTTAAATATGGATTGTTACGCATATGACTTCGATATGTAATTATGATTTCCAAAGTTTGTTGATATGTCCCCGAAAGGCATTCAAAAGGAAGGTTGATTAGACTATGACCCTAATCCGTAAAGAATAGTTTGTTTTGATTAATTTACTAAATTTTGGTGAATATTTATGCTGCATATGATTTATGAAATTTGTACATTGTACATGACTCCGACGATTCTGCTCGTGCATATTATTGTTACCTCTTTCGCCGAGTCCCGGGCCGGTTATGTTCGTGCGCACAATTTGAAGTATGATGAGATTCCGAAGTATGATGAGCGTCTGAAATATGATTTAATTCTGATATATCGTATGATATGGAGTATGTTGAGTTCTGATATGGTTCCGACATGTGATATGATTCTGAGTTGTGATATGATACGGAGGGTGTGATCGGAGATATACAAAACTTCCGAAGTATAATGAGTTGTGGTGCCCAAGGCAGGAGGGGCGACTACGTTCCGTCCGCCGGGTCCTATCATGGGCCATGTATGACCTATGTTTTTGACATTCATGATTTATGTTTATAAGATAAACATGCTGACATTTTGATTATTATATTTGTTTTCCGAATTTCATATATGACTCCCGGTAAGTGATACGCATATGATGTATGTGTAATGATGCGATGATCTGATTATGGCATGGTTTGGCTTATTGACATAGGTTTATTCAGGACAAACGGTTAAGAAGGCTAATTATGATTTTCCAGTTTCTATACTTATTTCCTCGACCCCCATTCCGATTTTGACTCTGTTTACGCATTTCCTGCTTTACATACTCAGTACATATTTCGTACTGACCCCCTTTCTTCGGGGGCTGCGTTTCATACCGCGCAGGTACAGGTACTCGTTTGGGTGCGAGCCAAAACTTAGGGCTCCTGTTGGCTATCTTGCGATGCTCCTGTGTCGGAGCCCACATTTGGTATGCCTCTTCCGTTATATATATATTAGTGTATGCTCAACGGATTCCATGTCCCGTCATATGATTCTGCTATGACTCTTAGAGGCCTGTAGACATGTACGTGGGTTGTGGGTAGCACTGTTCGGTTATGTTCGTGTTCTGTACCTTCCCAAATGGTATATATAGTTTGTTTATATATATATAGTTATGTATATGTATCACCGTGGTTGTTTATATGAATATGAGCTCCTAATAAGTTACTAAGAACGGGTTATGATTTGTAAAGGGTACGAGTGCCCAGTTCGGGCACTATTCACGGCCTACGGGGCTGGGTCGTGACAGAAGTGGTATTAGAAATACTCGGTCCTCGGAAAGTCTGAGAGCCGTGTCTAGTAGAGTCCTCGTTTATCGGTGTGTTATGCACCATATATATAAACGGAGGCTACCGGACATTTAGGATATTATCTCCTCCTCCGATCTTAGATCGTGCGATAGAGCCGTATTATCGGGATGACTCCTCCCTAACGAATTGCTATATTTTGGCGATGCCTCGATGAAGGCGACAGTACCGTTTTGCCAGAGAAGGGCAAGTCTACTATGATGGGAGAAATAGAGAGTTACTAGGGCCCGTGCTCAGTTCGAGCCAGAGATTGCACCCCCGTCAACCAGTTCCGCTACCCCATCACCAAAAGGGCATAGAGCTAGGCGGCATGGGAGGCGGCTCCACCGCCCGCCTCGCGAGATTCGAGTGCCCGAGCCTCGGCTCCTCACCGGGGGCGGGAGGATATGAGGGGATACTTCCCGGTCGGTGACGCACGGCGCGGGCGGGTGTCCGGATATATATATATAGATGATTATGCTATGGACGTGACGACCGCAGAGCTCGATATTTCTCGACCCGCAATCCGCCGGAGTTCTTCGGGTCTTAGCTTGGGGGAGGACCCTCGAGTAGTTTATTAGAGAGATGCGGCGTACCGCGACTTGTCGGGGCCTCCGAAGCAACTCGTGAGTTCGCGTCTATCGGTACAAGAATAAGAAACACCGGTTGAGTCATGGGAAAAAAAAAGGTGAAGGTGCTCCCCCAGTATGCATGGGATGAGTTTGTGCAGGCTTTTCTTGCCCATTTCCTACCCCTGGAGACTAGACGGGCCGGAGTTCACGATTCTTACGTTTGGGCGAGGACGGCATGTGTCGGGAGTATAGCCTCGAGTTTGATTCATAAGCTAGATACGCGCCTCATATGTGGGCGACATGACGGACGGGGTGCACCATTATGTGATGGGGCTAGATGATTATCAAGACATTGCTGTGGCGATGGCCTCCCGGTATTATGGATATTAAGTTTGCGTATGCCCGGGGCGTGGATAAACACGAGAGGGCGCTCGGAAAGGATAGAGGGGGCCGAAATAGGGCTTTGGGCCCAGCCTTATCGGAGTATTTCGAGGGCGAGAGCGGCGACAAAGACGGCGCGAAAAAAATCTTCGCCCGTGCCGGAGTAAGATTTGCGGATAGGAGGCCGGCTCGGGGTATTCGGAGAGCCGGGTAGAGCTCCGAGGGCTTCGGGGCCGCGAGAGGGACGGACGGCCGATCGAGGGTACCTCGGTGTTCTGACAAAGGGGATATATCGGGAGAGTGCTAGAAGGTGCTACCGGAGCTTGTTTTTGCTTGTGGCCGTCGGGGCCAAAAATAAGAGATTGTGTGGAAGGGTGGTCCGGGTGGTGCGGCTCGGCTTAGAGTCGGGCCGGTCCATCTTTTCCTTTATGCGCCCCACGGGGTGTGTGGAAGCCGCAGCGGCAGGTCACAGCCTTCTAGCGGTCCTTCAAACGTGTCCTCGAGTCCCGGCGAGGACCGGAAGCCGGTCACATATATGGAACAGGAGTATATGAGCTTTTATTATGATATTTTCGTGCGTGTGTGCAATTACTATGTGAATGTTATTAAAGGATAAGTAGAAATTCAAAAGGAAGTAAGATTCATGTATAAATAACGGCGGTTAAGGTGTGTCCATCGCTATTGGGAACCCGGGAGGCTAAGACGAAGAATGGTTTTACCCATAGGTGACAACGCATAGGTAGAATCGGGTGAAGGGCAAATTGGTAATTGTGTCATGAGGGCGTTTGGAGACCTGTCAAGACTTCTCTTTACTCTAAGTTACGCGATGAAGGTCATGCAGTGAAGAGAACGTGATTATACCGGCGCTAGAGCCTCGTATTTCATCGAAGGGAAGTTAAGCGTGCTAGAGTGAGGAAATTCGGATGGGTGACCCCCGGGAAGTTTCGGAAGTCTTACAATTTCAGCCGGAAAAGTAAATGGGAGCTAGTAGTATAAAGGGATTTAGAATATCTTCAGACCGAAAATTTTAAGAGGCCATGGGGGAAAGCGGACCGGAAAAGAAAGAAAGTTAAGGCACCGAATTCTGGGATTAGGGTGGATTTGAGTAGTGTCTAGGAATCTTTTGAGAGTGGGATGTTGACAAGTACATATATGTACGGGAAAGCGGGTGATAAACTATAAAGTGTGTGCGTATTCCGGCAAACAAGAGATACAAGGGTAGAAAAAGCAAGAAGAGTGAATGCCCTCATAAGTTGATCCGAGAAATACGGGTATGTAGTTGGCCAAAGGACCTCCCGAGGACGTGATATACCCCCGAGGTTAATTTAACATTCGAGGACGAGATGTTTTAAAAGTGAGGATTGTTACATCCTATAGCATTTTTGCACATTTGGAAAATTTGGAATAATTTTTGCTTGTAAGAAATAAGACCATATTTGGATTTTCTTAGCAAGTGTGAGCCGGTTATGGAAGTTTGAATGCGAAAACACCGGAGAAGGCCTAAGGGCAAAATTGGAATTTTGAAAATATGTTTCGGGAATTTGCAAACGAGAATTCTAGTGAATTGGGCTCAAAAAAAAATAAGAAAAATGAGGCCCAAAATGCATGTGGTGGCCGGCCAACTATGTTGGCCCAAACCCATGGAGTTGGTCATGTGCTATGCCATGTGACCAACTAAATAATTATAAGAGAGGATAAGTCTTCAAGAAATTTCAAGAACCAAAAAGAAAAATCAAGAAGAAAACAAAGAGGGAGCTCTCGGCTCCAAGAGAAAAAGAAAGAAGAAAGAAAGAAAAAAAAATTCTTGGCCTTTAATTTCAATGCAAAAATTTGGTTCTTCTTGAATTCTTGACAAGTTTGAAGTGCTCTCCAACATGGTATAGTTATTCATGCAAGAAAGTTACGTTTGCGGCAAGTTGGAATTTCAAGAAAAGGTAAGGTTTCATGTTCCTTTTATGTTGTAGAAGGTTTATGGATGTTAGAGTGAATGGAATTGAATGGAGATTATGGAATTATGATGTATGTGTGCATGGCGTGTGTGTGTATGAGAGGTGTGTAAGGCCGTGTGTATATATATATGTTGCATGGCTTGGACGAATTGAATTTATGTTGTATTCTAGTTGTAAGTAGGATGGAATTCATATTGAGAATGAAAGTTGAATAAATTTGGTTGAAGTTGGAAAATAGGTATTGGCCGTGTGGTATGTGGGAATTGGAATGGGAACGAATTAATTGTGTTTAATGTGTTAATTATGTTGTTGTTGCCTTTGTAATGTAAAGGAAGGTTTCATGAGTTAAGTTAGCTTGAAAGTTGGTTGTATGTTGTTAATGAGAAATCTATGTGAATTTTATATAGTTCTATATAATTATGGAAGTAAGATTTTAGATGTGAATTATGATTATGGGTGATGAAATTGGAAAATGGAAATATGTTAGGAGTATGTATGTTGAAGATTAAAGGTTTTGGAATGAATTATGGTTTGATGGAAATTCGGTATATTTTGTCGAATAATGAGAAATGTGTCCGAATTGTGTTTGAATAACCTTGAGTTGGTAGATGAATGTGAGAATAATGATATTAATTTGATATTGTGAAGTTGGAGTGAAAAGTATCATTGTATGCGAAAAGAAGGACTACTTATGTTATAGTGCGTTTCATGACAATTATTGTGATTATTGATGTTGTTGTTGGGTTGTTGTTGGTTGTTTGAGCCGAGTTGAACCTCGGGGGGTGTCGTATTTATAGGGGAAGTGCTGCCGAAATTTCGGTAGCCAAATAGAAACCAAGGATTGAATGTTAACTCTCATGAATAGTAACTGGTAAAGATGACCATTTGCAGATTTTTGACGAAACGGGATTGGAGATTAAGCGAGCGTGAGACGTCCGTAAGGTATGTAAAGCTCACCTTTCCTTCATATGGCATGTCCTAGGCCTACTAGGCCGAAAACGGAACCTCGGGACCCCTGCTCCTAGAAATCCGAGCTTGCTTTTGGTTACTATTCATTCAGTGCAATTGAACCAAAATGCTTACCTTTGGATATAAGAACGCATAAACCTTTGTATCTTTCGTAAATGAGTCCAGATGGCTCCGAAACTTTTCCGGATAATTTTATGGAGCCTAATGTTTGTAAATTATGTCCGCCGCCCGGCTTGACCCGAGGTGGGCCCGCAAGTCCCGAGACTTCCTTTAATTGGTTTGTCTGACTCATTTCCGTACGATCCGAAAAGGAAGCGTTTGTTTATGATCCTAAGGTCCGTTCGAATGTCTTATTATGTTATTTGAATGCTCGTCACTATGAACGCTACTATATTTTCCGAGAATAACTTACGATACGTTTTTCGAAAAATTGATAACTAAAAATCCGCAACCTTTGTATACTAATTTCCGATTTGTTCGATACTCGCTTTGAGCGTTCTTACACTAATGTATTTGTATATGAAATTATGTGTCGACTTCTGGAGTTTACTTTTAATATGCATATGATTTCTGCACTACTCTGCTCGTGCCGATATTTATGATTTCGTTCGCCGGTACCCGGGCCGGCTTTGTGATCGTGCGCACTGTGATATATTCGGCATGATGTGTTACGGTTTCCGTGACCTCGCCATAGGCCGGTTACCGTTTTGGAGTTATGATGTGATATGGCCTTTGTTATATTTGATGATGTGTGAGATATCATGATTTGTTCGGAGTCGCACGGAGATCCGAAAACTTCTCGGAGTATGATGTGGTGTGGCGCGCGTCGGGGGCGACCACCGTTCTAAGAGCCTATGCATGATTTCTATTTGCATTCTGCATATTTGCATTCCGTCCAGGTTTGTGTCTGTTACTTCCGTATTTGTTTTGTATTTTTCTCACTCCAGTTATGATTCGGATTACTGTACCTTCTGCTTTACATACTCAGTACTTTTCCGTACTGACCCTCCTTTCCGTGGGGGCTGCGTTTCATGCCGCGCAGGTACAGGTGCTCGGTTGGGTGATTCCCCGGTTTAGGCTACCTATTCTGCTACTTTGGAGTGCTCCCCTCGATCCGGAGCCCACATTTGGCATATATGCTCTGCTTTGGATATTCTGTAAATTTGCTACTGTTTGGGTACGGCGGGGCCCTGTCCCGTCATATGTTCGTATGTTCTGTTTTGTTCTGTTTGTAGAGGCCTGTAGTCATGATTTTGTGGGTCGTGGGTCCGGTACGGTTGTGTGTGTGGTTTCGGTTTGTCTGTATATGATTTCGATTTGCGTCCTTAGGCGGCCCCGTATGCTACTATGGCCGATGTGGCCCATCTGTTTGCATGAGTGTGTCTGGGCGATGTACATTCCGCCAACTTTGATTCTGATGTGATGTTTGACACGGTGCCCGCTCAGGACTGCATTTGTATGATATCTGCTTTCGACTATCAGTATGACTAATGTCTGTTAAGTCCGATCATGCGGTACTCTGATGATTTGGTTCGTAAGTCTGTTTGGGTGCCTAAGTAGGGCACCAGTCACGGCCCACGGAACTGGGTCGTGACAAGGATGTTATATCCCGTGTTTTCGCCTATTCGGAAATTTTGAAATAATTGTGACTTGTATGTCATGAGTCAATATCTTGATCTTAATTAATATATCTATGTTGTTCATGGAAACATATTGGCGCAAAGACATCGGAGAAAGCCAAGGGCGAAATTGGAATTTCGGAAATGTTTCGTAGAATTGCGAAATATGAACCAAAGCAAATTGGGCTCAAAAAAAAAAAACATGAAAGCAAGGCCCAAAAAAATTGAGGTGGCCGGCCATGCCAAGGCCCAACCCATGGGATTTAATTAATTTTCCATATGATTAATATGTGTATGAATAGAAGTTTCAAGAGAAATATAGAAAGAGAGGAGCAAGAAAAATAAAGGAGAAGGAAGAACAAGCTTAACCATTCGACTAAGAGGGAGAAAAAGAGAGACCAAGATTTGGCCATTCAAAAAATTGTTTCTTCATGCAAACTTACTAATTGAGGGTGCTAATTAACGTGGAAGTGTTATTGGGAGCGATAGATTATTCGTTTTCATCATTCACCACCTTGAGCAAGTTGTAAAGTTGAAGAAGAAAAGTGTGAGTTTCAATCTTGTT
>NW_026718157.1:0-13662 GCF_029784015.1 Lycium ferocissimum
CTATAAATTTCATGTTGAAAATAAATTTCCCAAATTACATTATATGGCAAAATTTTGTGGCAAATATTTAAATTAGTAGTTATAAAATTTTTTGGTTTCCCGTAGCTAAACGTACATATAATTGCCACGCAAAGAGAATATAGATGACATTTTTATTTCCGTAGCAAATGAAAAAAATTTTTTGCTACAATTTTGTCTCTGGTGACAAAAAGTATAAACTTTTAGCTATGAACTTTTGAGTTGGTAGCTAGACATATAATCCTATAATTGCCACGTATAAAAACATTGCTATAAATTTACAATTTTGTGGCAAATGAAGGTTCTTTTTTCCTATAACTATTTATTTCATAGCAAAAAGGTAGCCAAAACAAAAAAAGTGATAATTTTTGTGGCAAATATTTTAACTTCATAGCTATGAATTGTTTTTTTTCCCCAAATAAAAATTTTTCTTTTGAAAACGAAACAAAACTAAAAGTTGTCCATAAAATTTGAGTTTGGTGGAAAACAAATTAAATCTTTTGCTACAATAAATGTTATACCCCGGTTTTTTTGCACTTGGAAAATTTGGACATAATTGGGGGATTTGAAAGAATGGTGTTTTTGGATCTTACTATACGAAAAAGTGGCTTTTGGAAACATTGGTCGGAATTTTGGGGAAGGTTAAGGACAAAATGGAATTTTTGGGAAATTTGTTTCATGAAATTGCTAAGACCAATTATTAAAAAAAAAAAAAAAAAGAAAAAAAATTGGGCCCAAATAAATGGGGTTTAAAGGGCCAAAACCCTTTTGGCCCAAACCATGTGGTGGTCCCTGCCCAAACATTATAAAGGTTTTAAAGCTTTTAATTTTCAAAAAACCCCCAAAAATTAAAAAGAAGGAAAAAAAAAAAAGGGCCATTGGGTTCCAAGGAAAGAAAAAAAAAAAATTTCCAACCCTTTTTAACCAAAACCCAAAAAATCTTGTTCTTTTTGGGTTTGTGCGCTTTAAGGGCGCTTTTAACGGATAAAATTTAAAGGGAAAAAAACTTCGTTTGGGGGGGTTGAAATTTGAAGAAAAGGTAAAATTCTATTTTTTTAAGTTATGGAATAAATTTATATGTTATGATGATTAGAATTAGACGAAATTATGAAAGTGTTGACGTGTGTGTGCATGGTGTGTGTGTATGTGAAGTATGGTTGGGGCCGTGAGCTATGTAAGGTAGGAGGAAAAAATGAATTAATTTTCATTTATTTTGTTAGTTGTGTTTTTGGATGTTTGCGATGAAAAAAAAAGGTTTTTAATGGCCCCAAGTTTGCATGGAAATTCATTGTTAATTTTGGGGAAGGAAATTTCAACGTGGTAGTGGTTTATGTAAGTATAAGAATGAAACCATTAAGATGAAAATTATGATTTTTTTAAGGGAATTTGGGAAGACAAAAAGGTTTATGGAAATTTATGTTGAAAATTAAATTTTTGGATGACTTATGGTTTGATGGAAATTTTAGGTTTCGTAGAATAAGGTGAAATGTCTTTAGTCGTACTTGAATGGCCTCAATTTTAGAATGAATATGAAAACGTTGACATTGGATGAAAGGTGTGAAGTTAGAAGGGGAAGTTAATACATTTGAAAAAAAAACCCCGGTTTTTGTGTTCATATGGTTTTCTTGCGATTATTGGTGTTGTTGATGTTGTTGTTGGGTTGGTTGTTGTTATTCCGAGCCGAGTTGAATCTGGGGGATCTATTTTTAAAAGGGGGTTTTCCCCAAAATTTCTAAAAAAAGAAAGGGCCAAAAATTTTAACTAAAACTTATAACTTAAAATTTGGTAATTGACCTTTTGCAATTCGGACAAAACGGGATCCGGGGTTTAAGTGAGTATGGACTCCGAAGGATAAACCCTCCCCTTTTCCTTTTTTTTGGATGTTTTGGGGTGTACTGGGCCGGATTTAGTTCGGGGGTTATTTTTCATAAAATCAAACCCGTTTTGAGTATATTCATTAAGTTGATTAAATTTAAAAGGACCTTCATATCTTGATTGAAAATGCTCAAACACCTATAACTTGCATAAATGTAATTGAATTGCCTTGAAACTTTCATAATGTCTCCATTAAGTTCTATAATATATCTTATGGAGTAATAATGTTCCTAAAATGATTATCGCTCGGTTCTTTATAAATGGTTTTCCGAATACTGTATCTTTCCGCACTAAGTCATTAATTTTAAACTCTGTTTCGGCTTTTAGGGTTGTGTAGTAAGAAAACGTGAGTTTATTTCTTTTCTCAAAACCGCTCCGGCGGTGTATTTTATTATATAAGACCTTCAACCACTCCGGCGGGGGTGCGAGATTTTACTATTTCATTCCACCTACGTACGTATGTCTACTTTCCACAACGCCATTACTATTATGATTATTATTATTATTATTATTATTATTATTAATATTATTATTATTATTATTATGCCCGGGCGGGGCGGTTAGTTTTATGTCGCTGGTGCTGGCATGCCCGGGCGGGGCCGTGGTAGCCGTAGTCACGAGGGCAGCCCCCGGGGCCCCGGAGTACCTGCCGGGGGGGGGCTTGAAGGGGCCGGGAAACGGACTTGGGCCCGCCGAAAACCCGGCGGGTCATTTTTTTTCCGGGGGGAAAAAGCCCCGGGGGGCCGGGGATAGACGGATGTGGGAAGCACACCCGGGGGGATTATTATCCTTTAAAATCATTTTTTATCATTATTATTACTATCTTATTTTAAGGGGGGGAAGCGGCCAAAGGGGGAATTTTTATTTAAATATTAATTTTTCCGGGGATCCCAAACTTTTCTTGTTTCCCGATTCATGTTAAAGGGTCTTTACATATTCCTATATTCCTCGACCCCCCTTTTTGGGGTTTTCGTTTTTTCAGAGGGTTTGGGGGCGGAACAGGGGGCCCGGAAGAGGGGGTCCCAAAAATCCAGGGTCCATTTACTCCGGGGGAAACTTTTATTTTTTGGGATAGCTTTTCTTTTTGTACGGGGCATACTCGTAGAAGTCCCGAAACCGGGGTGGGAAATCGTGGGTTTCGTTTTTGGGCCCTTTGATTTTTTTGTTGCTGGAAAAAAGGGGAGAGGCCTTTTTTCCGCTTGTTTCTATGTCGTATGTATATATATATATCATCTTTTTGAGATGTCTTTTTTAAACCCCCTGGGCGATTTTGGTTTTTCTAAAATTTTCAACCCTTTTTTTAAAAAAAATTTTGGGGTTGGGGTTTAATCCTGGGCCCATGAGAGTCGGGTGCCCCTCCGCCTTAATGAAGATTGGGGTGTGACAATAAAATACCTTGTGGCTACAATATGAAGACAACTAAAAATTTTGTTCCGGAAAAGAAAAGTTGCTTCAGAGTATTTTTTTCCGGGGAGAATTTTCTATCTTCGAACCAAAAACAAAAAAATCGTAGAAATTGAAAGGGGGCTTAGCCAGGGACCTTTAAAGTTTGTAGTTAATTTTTAAACAGGGCACATTTTGCTACGAATGCTAGGGAAAAAAAACGGGTTTTTAAGTGTTTAAATACTAGGCATTTCATCTTGAAGGCAGAGTTCTGAGGAATAGATGCTGTGGTTAAAAGGGGAATAGTATTGATGTTGGTAAGTCAGAACTACTTGTAGTCATTATATAATGCAACAACATTATAACGTAATAATTTTTGAATAAAATGATTACGATGATGAAACATGCTCTAAAATCCCATAGAGATACATGGTTCCAAAATAATCACATACACAAGACAACCCGCCTAGAACTCGTAAGCCAACCGCTAAAATTTGAGTATCTATGACTAAGGATATGTTGTAGCTAACAAATTCTATGTGGATGTAAGTATTTGCTTTAGGCAAGAACCAGTGGGGTGATATGTGAACGGGTACACTAAATAGTCATATGAGAAAGAAACATATAGATGTTTGGGGAGAGCAAACGGGTTCAAATGCTGGGGGTATTCAAATGACAATAGACTCACGAACCGGTAAAAATTTTAAGTATGACAGAAAAAAGAGCGTGTAGAAATAGCTAAAATGGTAGCTTATGATTGTTTACCATTTTCCTTTCCTTCTCGGTTTGGGGTTTGTTATTTTCCTTTCCTTCGGGTTTGGGGTTTGTTATTTACATTCAACGATGTTATAATCCGTTATTTGAGGGTATTCCTAGAAGTACTTTTAGGAGAGCGTATGTTATAGATTTGTATAAAAAAATATAGATTTTAT
The DNA here is from genome assembly GCF_029784015.1 of Lycium ferocissimum. Taxonomy (NCBI): domain Eukaryota; kingdom Viridiplantae; phylum Streptophyta; class Magnoliopsida; order Solanales; family Solanaceae; genus Lycium; species Lycium ferocissimum. Next base: position 4,209 of record NW_026718157.1, read on the forward strand.
TTGCGCCATGTATTTAATTCTTTAAGTTGTAATGTTTCTCTTACGATTTGGGTTCAGTCTAACAAGTTGGGGATTTTTTGCTATTACATGTCATTGGGTTGATGACAATTGAGTTATGCAAAAAAGTTTTTTATAGATGAAGGAAAAGGTCGTCACGATGGAAAATTTTTAGCGGATTCAATGTCTACTATTATGAGATTTTTTAACATTTATAGAAAAACACTTTGTATTGCTTTAGATAATGCTTCTAATAATACAAAGGCGATTGGTCTTTTAAAAAGAGAACTAAACCCTCGCCTATTTAAAAATATTTTTCATGTGAGATGTAGTTGTCACATTTTAAACTTAATTGTTAAAGATGTCTGTGTGTTTTGACGATTCTATTCAAAAAGTTAGAGATGCTAAAGGTGAAAAGCTTTTTTTGTAATGCTAATAGGGGAAGACTTAGAGATTTTAAGAATGCTTGTGTGAAAATAACCTTAGACCTAGGAAAATTCAAGTAGAAATTGAGACTAGGTGGAACTACACTTACATTATGCTACAACAAGCATATGAATATAGGATTCCCATACAACAAGTTCACAACAAATATAATATTAATAATGATGATTGGTTAAATTTTACGTATTGGGAAGATGTTAAGGAATGCGTTGAACTCGTAGAAAATTTTTATAATGCAACTCTGCTTTTTCTAAACAATTCTATCCCACGGTAACCGAAATTTTAGCCTACTTAGCGGAAATAGCTAGAGTTTTACTAGAGTATAAATATAAACTCGGTTATCAAGCGGCTATTTTTGATATGACAAACAAAATTTAAGAAGTTTTTTTTTTTCCATCCCAACTTTATTTATATTGGGTTCTCTTTTAAATCCTTGTTTAAAAGTGTCTTATACTAGAGCATTGGTTGGTCAAATTTATACATTTTTAGAAATTGGAAGAGGAGTTCAACCATCTTTAGCCGACGCCTCGAACTCGCTATTGATGACGAGTTTAGAAAAGTTTTTACTCATTATTCTAATTTGGAAGAACATGCTACACCCGCGTTCCACGCCCTACTACTTCTCAAAGTAAAAAGGCTTGTCGGGTTTGTCGCATTTAAAGTTTTACATTCACAACTCAACACCTTCTTCAGTGCAAACTTTGATGAATATAACTTTTATTTGATGCAAGTCAAATGGGATATCAAGGAACTAGATGAGTTGGACGTCTTAGCATGGCGGACCAGACCAAATGGAAGACTTTCAAGATATCTCCTATGGCCGAATATGATATGGGGGAAATTAACCAAATGATTGAGAATTGGTGATTTTATTATTCTACTATTTCTTTGCAACTCATGTATTATTTGCAAGTTAAAAAAAACTACAACTTGCAAATAAATGTTATTCAAGAATGAATAAAATATATGGCTCATTGAGCTTTCTTCTATTTACTTGTGTTCATATTTTTACTTATATTAAGTTAGGAATATACTTAAAATATACTAAGAATATACATCAACTTAAATTAAAAACTAGAAAGTTATATACTTGAAAATAACTAAAAATATACTAAGAATATACTTATAATATATATATATATATATATATATATATATATATATATATATATATATATATATATATATATATATATAACCTAAGTATATTGATATATATAAGTATATTCTTACTATATTTTAAGTATATGTAGTATAACTTAAGTATATAACTTAATATATATATATATATATATATATATATATATATATATATATATATACGTATATACGAATTTATAAACTTAGAAAAAATTAAGCTATAAATAACTTAAGTTATAATATATAAGTTATAAGTATATATAGTGTACTTAAACATATTTATATATATATATATATATATATAAGTTATATAACCTAAGTATATTGATATATATAGTATATTCTTACTATATTTTAGGTATATGTAGTATAACTTAAGCATATAACTTATATATATATATATATACACGTATATGCCGTATTGTCACTTGTTGTTAGTCGTAAGAATATATAAACTTTATTTATAAACTTATATAACATATGTAAATATACCTACAATATACTAATAAATACTATATATATATATATATACTATACAAAAAAAAAAAAAAAAAAAAGAGGTTTTGGACGTGTTTGAATCGGACCGGTTCAAGGTTTCGGTTTTAACTCCGTAAAACCAGAACCGTGGTTTGCCTAGCTTTTTAACCGGAAACCGGCCGGCTTGTTAACTCAGCACGGCTCGGTCCGTTTCAAACCGGTTAACAGGTTTAACCAGAACCTAACGTGCTCTTTGGTACAAAATAAACATAATTTTACCATGAGAGTTACGTGAGTTCAGGGTACACGTCTTGCTATATAGTATCTTTTCCTCATTTATGTCCCAGCTTATTTAAAGTAACTTTTGAGTACTCTTATTATTTTGTCTAATTAGTTTCAGTTCAAATAATATATAGCAACTCTTTGATGATCAAATAAAATGAACAAACAATTTGTCCGTCGTGTAACAGTGGTAGTTGATCAATCTACTAAGACTGGAAGAGTTCTTTTCTCGTTCGTCGGTTTAAGTCGTTTAGAACTCGAAATAGTCCGATGCATGTGTTTTGTCGAAATATTTTCGAGAAAACAAGTCACTTTTTGGAGGTCGAACACTAAAAAGATATTTTCTATTAAAATGAAAAAATGGACGTTCTTTGCTTTATGTTTTTCTCCAATAATCCATTTGAAATAATTTCAAAACTATTTAGAGTGTAATTATATGATGAGACGTTTTTCCTTTTCGGAAAATATTAAAAGTATTTCATTCCAAATGCTCTCTTTTCTCCCTCTATCTCTCTCTCTCTCTCTTTTCGGTTTGGAAGTCGGAACAAGATGGCTAGAATTTAAAATGTTCATATATATGTAAATTTATTTTTCAGGTAAGATGAAATAAGATCCTGTCATTTGGTGTTGTGATAAAATTGCTTACCGCACATATGTCACTTATAAATCCACTACTTGAGTCATTGCTTACGCATTAATGTTTCCAGCACAACTTGTTGATCCCACATTACTTGGTCAATTTGGAAATGTGGATTAATTGTAGGCCACCGAGACTCACAGATTTCGATTAGGATGGAAAAAACAATTTTTTGAAACAATAGATTTAGAGTATAAGTTATTCATATTGTTAGTATAAAAAAAAATTACACTATCAGTCACTTAAAGGATGTTTACTAATAACTTTCATTAAATTTAGAATATGCAATCTTGAAAATACGGTTACATGCTATAAGAGGTAGAAATGACTTGATGATATAAAAATTTCTTACAGTAATGATGAGTCTAATAGATGAAAGGAGGACAAATTTAAATCATTTCTAATACATTAGGGCATTTTTGACCCTTTTTCGTTCTACAAATGAGATGAAAAGTAGAAAATATTTGTACTTTATTAGATGAATTTAACTTCTATATTCGGACAATATAAGAAAACACAAATTACACCCTTCACATGATCTCTATGATAATTATAAGTAACGGTTCATAAAAAATATGATAAGTAACTTGAAGAAGTGATGCATATATCCATGCTACCATAGGATTAATATACTTCGATCGTTTAAATATTCTTTACAAAAGCAAAGTATATAAATTAAATTATTACTCCAACATTGTTTTCCACGTTATTAGTTGGATGTGAAGAAAATTTAGATGGTATGGAAAGTTCAGAAGCTGGGTATATCATTGTTAATCTGTGATGTCACGTCAAACATGACGCAAATGGTTCTTGTCGCCAAGCTTTTTTGGCAAGAATGAAAGTATAGTGGATACTAATAAATCATGGGTATCTTATTTGTAAGTTTTTTAAACGACTCATGTTTTGTCTCATTAGTGGTATAAAGCATTTTCTTATTTATAATTACAATATGCATGTTCTGGTCTTTGGCCACTAATTATATAATGAGAAGAATTAGGAGTCGATTAACAGTCAAGGTTCAACCATAGATTATTTTGCTACTTTCCGCATGTATAAGACTATATTTATGTTTAATCGCTCGTTCTCACTTTACTTTTCCGCGTAATAACTAAATAGTGACTTTTAAAAAAGGTGTATGTATATGGATCGCCTATGGGGTTTGGGAGGTGCCATCACGACTATTGAATTTTTGGGTCATTGAAAAATTTTCATGATCCAGAAATATATAAGTACTTTGATCATTCACCGAGGATCAACAACCCAACAACGTCGTATTTAATCAAACCTCCGGATGGTTGTTCAGTGTAAAACTCCACCAAGAAAAATACCTTTCTTCAACAAAATAATATTCTCTTTTCTAGCGAATGCCTCACTTTTTTTATGCACTCTGCAATCCTGTCTCTATCAGTGACCACGGGACACATGATCAATCATGCATAATTGTACTTTTGCTAGGAAACACGTCTCAGAAAATATACCCCTTTCCGTTGCCTGTTATATTTCGTTTTATTTGTTATCTTGCGATGTATTAAAAAGATGCTTTTCAAATGTCATTTTTTTGCTTCTCTCACCATCTTTCCACTATATTCTACAAAAGGAGAATGGTCAAAATGCCCCTAAGGTGTTGGAAATAGTTTAGATTTGTCATTATTATTTCACTTATTGGGTTCACTTGCTTTTAATGTTGATTTTTCTGGTTAAATATATCTTTTTCTTCCCATCTATTGAAACTCAATTGTCTTTTACGGTTCGGAATTATGAGATGGTATATGTGAGATTTTAATTAAATAGGTAGTATTAATTTATTGATCACGTAAATATAATTAGATCCAACTCATAAGTAATCGACTCAGCTGAATTTATATGCTCGAAATTATTGGGATTTAAATCCCCAAAAAGTTAAAGGATGAAGAAAGTAATTGAACTAGATCCGGAATCGATTGGGTTTTGCTTATACCGCCTTGAACCAAAATTGCAGCTTCAAACGAAGAAGACATTGTTGTTCTTTGAATCCATTCGTCATGGTCGCAAACGTAAAGCATCAGCCGCGAACAAATGGTTTCTAGTTGCTGCAGTTAAGACGGGTCAAATTATTTATGGTTGGGCCACATGGACTAATAAATTACTGTTACACGATTTAATTAAAAAATCCTCGCATGTGCTATCACATAATTTTGTTAAAAGAATGGACAACTTAAACCTGGAAATTAACGTTAGAGACAAATAGAATCCAATAGGAGGATTTGCGAATTAACATTAAGGAAAATTTGGGTCTAATAGTATTTAAACCATTTCAATACATGGGGACATTTTTTTACCCTTTTACGTTCTATGAATGAGATGAAAGTAGCCAAAATTCGTGCTTTATTTGATGCATTTAACTTCTATACTCGGACAATACAAAAAAAACAATTACACTATCAGATGATCTATATGATAATTACAAGTAATTGTTCATATAAAAATTTGACTAGTAACATGACAGAAGCAATGCATATTTTAGACGAATTTATGTACAAAAGTTAGGCCACGTGAACCCGTAGTCGTTCCATTAAACTCGATATATTATGTGTATAATTACGTAAAATATATCTTATATTAACTAAATAAACACATGCTATCAAACAAAGAAATTTAAGAAAAATCTTGGATCAGACCAAACCTATTGCATTTTTTATTTATTTCTAAAGTGACCTTTAACTTTCCTTTTTTATATTATTCTAAACCATTTTTCTTCTTTAGTTCTAATTATCTAAAAGGTAAATTGATGTCACTATAAAATTTTATATCTTATCTTAAAAGAATGATTAACTCATCTCTTGAAACCCTAAATTCGCCTCGTATTTACATGCTACAATATAGGATCAATATATCGATAGTTTAACAATTGGCTTAATATATAGGTATCACCAAACTTCGTTGGATATTTCATTAAGACACTCGAACTAAATTTTATCCCAATTAAACAACTCAACTCCTAGTAAAGTGTTTCAATTAGATACATTTGGTTCAAATTATGATTTTTTTTTTGTGTTTCATTTGTCTATTAGGCCGGCGATTAAAAACATAAAATATATCATCCTTTAAATTATACGCATTCGCATGAATAATACGTAAAAACCTCGTGCATTTTGTACTTTAGGTTATGCGTATAATTAAAAGAATGACATATTTTATGTGATTAACTAAACTACCTAATAAACAAATTGAAAACACATGCAAAAGAGTTTCAAAATTAGAACCGAAAGCGTGTTAATTGAAACATTTATTGAGTTGACGTGTTAATCGCAATAGAGCCATTAGTTTAAGTGCCTTTCAAATGTATCATCCCGACAAGTTTAAGCTTTAAAGTATTACCTATGTGTTAAGCCTTAAAAAATTCTTTACAAAATCAAAGTATATAAAGTAAATCCTAAATTATTTCTCATTACTCTTAACATGTGGTTCGGTACAACTAACTTACCCTCTTCTTCAAAAGGAAAAAAAGAAGAAGAAAAAGTTTGGATAAATAACTCAATCGTGTGACACAACAGGTTGCTCTCCAATTCGTTGAATATATGAAGAAAATTTAAATGGCATAAAAAGTTCACAGAAGCTGTGCATATCATTGTCATATGTGATGTCACATCAAGGATGACACAAATGTTCTTACGCCAAGTTTTGGCAAGAATGAGAATATACAAGGAAGAGTGCACATAAAATAGTGGATAATAAAAAAAATCATGCATATCGTATTTGTAAGCTTTTTAAACAACTCATATTTTGTCTCATTAGTTGTACAAAGCCTTTTTTATTTATAATTACAATATGTTCTGGTAACATACAAGGAAGTGTGTACAGAAAATAGTGGATAATAATAAATCATGGTTATCGTATTTATAGCTTTTTAAACAACTCATGCGTTTTGTCTCATTAGTTGTACAAAGCCTTTTTATTTATAATTACAATATGTTCTGGTCTTTTGGCCACTAATTATACAATGAGAAGAATTAGGAGTGGATTAATAGTCAAGGTTCAACCATGATTAGCTATTTAAGCTCGTCTCTGAGTCTCATATTAAAATTCACAAGATTACAATCCCAAAAAGTACCACAAATTCGCTTCATATTAGGCGCATGGATCACGAACACAAGTTAACTACATATATTCATGCCTATAGACTATATAAGTTTTACGCTGATGTGTAATTCTCAATATATGCTGATTTACAAGGCAATAAAATACTACTCTTTCTTTCCCTTTACGTGTGGCACCGTTTAAATTTTTGAGTATCAAATCTCTTAATTTTGATCGTGATTTAGAGCATAGAAGTATATATTAATTAATTTTTAAAATGGAATTTATAAATTTGAAAACTACGTAAAAAGCGCTATAAATAACGAAGAAACTTAAAATATTTAAAAGGCTATTAAAAAGTCATGATCAAAGAAAAATTAGTTTAATTCTCCAGAGTTCGAAAGATCTTTGTATAAATTGGGACGTAGAGATATATTACCTCTTCATGAATAAGAAATCGATGAAAGTGAAAGTTAGAGCAGTTGAAGATCATTGTTCACAGCTAAGATGACTCTAACTTGTTCTTTTCTAAGCAATGATCAGTGCCCACATTCTCCTTTTCCTTTTCTTCTTTTATTTGTTTCTTATTTTATTTAGCACAAAAAACCAAGATAAAAAAGACTTAGTAAACTTTGAGTAGCCACACATTAATTTGCACACTTGCTTCCAGGCACCAGTCGTTCTTTTGTCTATTCTTATCATGTCAACAAATGATAATGGGCTGATTTGGTCTTACGCTAAATCTGTACTTTCAGCAAGTCATCTTCTCTCCTTTAAATTGTTAAGTGTCCAAGCAAAATCCCAGATAAAAATTAATTAAACGACATAGGATGTACTTTTAATCGTGTAGAGGTCTATTTGTGTAAGTTGTAACTGTTAGGCTTGTCCAAAGTGATCAATATCATGCCATACAAAGAATGTCTTTGGCTGGCTTTAATTTAGACAACAAACTAGTATCAAAGCTAATGACTCGATTGGACAAGTGCACCTAATTTTCCTAAGCTGTGATGTCACCTAACCATTTTTATGAGCGAACTGTTACATAATATTCGAATAATTAAAGAATCCAACAAGAGTTAATATTGTCGAATAAAATAATTACATAGGTTAAATGTTGGTAATATAGTGAAAGTCAAAACCACAATTCATAAGTAACTAAAGATAAATTAATTATAACTGCCTAAAGAATACATCAAGGTCTGAAATAAAAAGTAAAAAAAAAAAACAGTAAAAAGAAAATTGATGAAAGTCTCCGCTTTCTGCGGGCAAAGCTAGCAGCTCAACACTTGAGCACTAGATCAATCCGCTATGCACTCTCTCTAATCATACTAGTACTCGGGTCCAAATCTACACCCAATGCAGAAAAGACAAGGAAGTGAGTGTAGGAGTACTCAACAAGTGTCACTGATTGCTCCCAACAGAGTAGTAGCGAATATAACATAAAAATTACTGAGTTCTATTACCCTATCATGTAATAAGAGAGCGACGAAGAGAAGTATGCCATATACGGAACAAAGAACACAACAAATCACTTTACAAGTAAAACATAAGGAAATATGCACTGACAACTCAAATCAAGTATCTGAAGCAAGTTATATGTCACAAATGAAGCTGAAGACTCAATCCTATCCTTGGAACCCATCAGATGCCCAATCCCCTCGACTCATCCAACCATCTCAACATAACTGGAATCATCTCTATGACTATTTACCCAATTTGGGGGAAAATTAAATTTTTTTAAATATAAAGGGTATGGATAATCTTTAACCCCTTTGGCGGTTGGGCAAAGGTTTTTTTGTAATTATATCTAAATGTATACGTGTTTATCTAAATGTATTTTTCTATGATTGATGATTTATCCAAAATATAAATAAATTGAAAGGATAAAAATTTTAGGAGGAACACCACAAAAACCACCAAAATGTTTAAAGAGGTTTTATATGTTTTTATGATTAAAAAGAGACGAAAAAAGGGTAACCCAAAAAAGGGAGGGGGTTTCCCCTATTTTAGGTTTTCCTTTGGGCCCTAACAAAACAAAAAAACCTTTAGAAAAACCCTAAAAAAGGGAAAGGGTCGGATCGACCTCGTTTGGTGGTGAACGGTTTTAGCGGGTAACCTCCCAAAGGGTTTCCGGGCCCCGGACAGCCCCAAGGGGCAATCCGACCAACGGACACCTATTAAAAAAAGGGGAAAAACCCCACAAGCAGGTTCTTAGTTGGGCCCAGAAACATCCCCTGGGAGCAAAGATTGAATGTTTCAACCGGGTCCTTGGCCCCTCATCCCACATTGCCCGGTTTTCCGTATCGGGTAGTCCCCCCTTTGGATCGTGTTTTATCGGGGTGACGGGGTGGAAGGGGTCCCAAAATCGATGGTCTCATAAGCTTGTTCTTATCTTAAAATGGGGAACCGTTATCCTTACCC
>NW_026718158.1:0-14005 GCF_029784015.1 Lycium ferocissimum
CCTTTTCGTAGGACATGCCAAAAAAGGGTTAAAGCCTTACATACCTCTTTTCACCCCCTTTTTGCTACGTAAAATTTCCCGTTGCCCCGTCAAAATCTGCCAATTGGTCATGTTTACCAAAACTCTCATTAGTATACTTAGAGTTAAAATCTTAAGGAACCCGCTCTGAAATTTGGCGGCATTTCCTGCGTAAATATACTCTACATCCAACGTTTGCCACTCCCGCGAATTCTCATCAATCACAATCCCAGAATTCAACCACGGCAAACTATTACATAATTCAACAACACAATACAACAACTTCCACCTCTCAATCAACTTACTACTTATTTCAAGAAAACTTTTTCTAACTTTAATGAAACGATAACAACCTCATAATCTATATTCCAACAACATCCTACTAATCATATCATCTTTCATGCATACAAGAACATTACATTCCATCATATAACTTCTAAAACAAGTCTTCACTACTTACAACTCCACTAAGGTTCCTAGGCATTCATTAGCAACATAGAATCCACAACATAACAACAAGCAAAATACTAAATAAAATTGACTCGTTCTCTTCCATCCTTCCCTGTAACCTCACGGCCAACATAGCAGCCATACTACAACTTCTCAAATTCATTCAACTTCCATTTTCTTCACATATCATCACAGCAATAACAACCAAACACTAAACAAAATAATTGAAGCATGATTCCTACCACACGAACATATATGCACGGCCATGCGCCATATTTCTCCCCTTCATGAATTTCATTCATTTTAGCATACTACGACACATATAAACCATGTATAACACATAAAACAAGATTAGAATTTACCTTTCTTCTTCCAACTTCCCACTTGCCTAACTCTTGTAAGCTTGTATGATTTTTGAACCTTTCTTGTTCCAACAACAACTCCACCTTGTTGTGCACCCTTTGCCAAGGCGAAATGATTTTTGAAGAATTTTTATCAATTTTTCCTTGGAAATTCTACTATGGCGAATGGCCTATTGATTTTCTCCTTCTTTTTCTCTTCTTCTTATTTCATGAAATTTCTAGAGAATTTTATGAATTATGAAGACTTCCTACATATATATATCCACAAGTCTTCACCAAATTTCATTATTTATAAATAGGTCCCTCAAAATAAAGTATGACCACATAATCCTCTCTTTATTTCTCTAGAAAAGTCTTCCATTTTCTTGGATTTTTCTTAAAATGAATAAGGAAGACTACATGTCTTCCTTTGTAAGATTGGTCCCGTTTCCTCATAATTTGTAATTTAGCCCCCACTTAATTAATAAAATGTGGGCATGTGCCACACATGCCATACGGCCAACTTGGAATTTTTCCAAGAATTTTTCTTGAACACTTGTGAAATTACATTTTACCCTTCGTCTTCCTCCGTAATTCCACGAGGCATATCGCGAATTTCCACTTTATATATATGACCTTTCTTAATAATTTCGCTCCCAAATTCTTCATAAGCCATTCATATACTTAACAAAATAAAGATGTGGCACCTTGCACGTCCTCATGATCGTCTCAAATTATCAATTACACAAAAATGCGGGATATAACGATATGTACACAAAAGAATAATACTCAAAAGTTGTAGCTCCGGATGAAATGGAGCTCGGCTAAGTAGTCCCCGAATAAGAAAAGCTATGGATCAAACTTTGTCTCTCCCGACACTGCGGGCATGATGCGGCCGTCCACAAAACAAAAGGACGTCGCATTTAATATTGTCTCCGAGTATGTAAAGCATAATCAACATCATAATAGGAATATAAGAGACAGCACAAGAAACATCATAATAGGAATATAAGAGACAGCATAAGAAACAACATAAGATGGGAGAATCGGGAGATAGTAACGCCATCATCATCAGTACTTACTTGTCTTTCACAGGGACCTTCCATTTCTAATACGTGCTCGTGTACATCCATACAAACATATACATATATCTATATTCGTATCCATATTCTTATCCGTATTCATAGACATATTCATATCCATAGCATACCCGACCATGAAGGTTCGGTGGTTTCACATACCCGGCTTATGACAAGGCTCGGTGATTATACATACCTGGCCCTACCAAGGCTCAGTGGTATTCGCACCCAACTGCAGTGGTGTGCGCGCAATAGATATCATACCCGGCCATATAAGTTCGGTGTTACATCATAGTCATACATACTTAGACACGTATACTTAAGAGTCCATAAGTATCATCAATATCATTACCATTATCGTTTTTGGTTACGTCTATCCTTGGAGGATCAGCTATCACATAAAGGATGCAATGGAAATCATGAAAGTATCATGGATCATGAGATTTAGTAGCTTTAGAGATAGAATCATTTGGAGGACATTATAGAACTCATGAAAGGATATATATACAGCCAAGGAACCATGCCTTACTGAAAGAAGGGTTAGTCTTACATACCTCTTTGCCTTCTCAACTATCTAACGTTCACCGTTGACACTTGAATAATCTACATTTAGAAGGGTCCATACCATGGTTAAGCCTTAATGATACTTTTAAATTCAAACTAGAATAATTCATAGTCTAATGAAAATTGGGCAAAGATTTCCCCTATTTCATCAACTTCCACCATATCACAAAACAACCGCCAACAACCACAATAACATCCATAATACACTCATAATATCAATTCAAGTAATCACATTACACTACGCTTCAATATTCACCCCCATATTCAACTCATACTAGCAACTTCATACCCATTTTAGCACATTTTCATATAATGCTTCTTCATCACCATTATTACCTTCCATAACATGGTTATATCCATATCATACTAAGAATCATGACTCCATATAGATTACTACGCATAAACATCATAAAAGCTACATTTAGACCTCATTTTCTACTTTCTTCTTCTACCCAAGTCTTTCAACCTCTCCATAGTCCAAATAACATGAAATTATCATAAAACTTACCTTTGATTGAGTAGGAATAACCTTTGGATGGAAATACTTCACTTGAAGAAAAACCTACAGCTTCAATCCATAAAGTTTTCTTGACTCAAGCAACCCCTAAAAGCTTCCTTATACTTGATTCCTTGGATTAATGATAAGAGCCTTGGATTTCCCTTGAATTCTTGTATATGAAATGTATGGAATGTTCTAGAGACTTGGAGAGAAGTGGAGAAGTGTGAAAAATGAAAATAATGAAGTGGGATCACATTTATAGACTTGAAAATAACTCTGCTCGTCGGGTGTTATACGGACACTTATACGTTTCGTATAACATTGTACGGTCCGTATAAGTGGCCGTGGTTCACCATCATGAAAAACATCTTCCTGCTAGGGGTTATACGGACCGTATAAAGTTATACGGACCGTATAAGTGGTTGTATAACTCCACTTCCCTGAAGTGGTTTCCGTCGTTTCATTTGACCTCCAATCCTTATGGAACCTTCTTAACACTTGTTTAACACTTTATTACCAATCTAAGGAGAGTTTGTCATGACCCAACCCCATGAGCCATGACTAGGGCCCGAGCTGGACACTCGTATACGAACCTGTTAGTTATAGTCAGACTGAAACTAAGGACAAGATGGAACTTGAAGAGCAACCAAGATTCATAACGCCGTATATCATCATAAACCCGACTCCGAGGAGTCACCTAACCAAAACATAACATAATATGCAAGCCGACAAGGCTGCCACTATATACAGAAATACCCAAAACGAATCATATCGACATAACTGACCAAAACCTATATACAACCCACACATGTCTACAGACCTCTAAGAGTATAAAAGTGAAATATGACGGGACAGGGCCCCGCCGTACCCCTGGATATGCATAGGTCTACATCAAAAGATCTTTACCAAAATAATCTAGGCTCCGGAACAATGGAGCTCTCCAACCAGTGACGAAGTCTAAGGCCGGAGGATCACCAAACCCAGTGTCCGTACAACGCGGCATGAAACGCGGCCGAAGAAAGGGGGTCAGTACGAGGAATGTACTGAGTATATAAAGCATGAAATACAATAAAGAAAATCATAACTTGATAAAAGATTACAGGAGGCAAGTACGATAATCAAGGATACCAATGCACCTGTGCCTTACGAGATGAGAATCATGCATATCTATATCATATACCATACCCGGCCCATTATGGGACTCGGTAAGTGAAGTCGTATACATGTATACCATACCTGGCCCTCTAGTGAGGGACTCGGTGAACAATGCAATGGCTCATGCACGATACATACCCGGCCCGAGACTCGGTGAATGATATATTAACGGCATGCACGAGCGTAATATCATGAGCAACCATATGCAAACTAAATCATCATCCGAGACTCGATAGAATAATGAGAATGAACTAACACTTGAGAATGTCACTATGGATTATATCAAATAGGACTTAATCATAGACACGTATCGTGACATAATGAAATAGCTTCTGGAAATCAAAAACATTAGCCATTCTAGTATCTCTAAGAATAGGAGCTTCTTTGGAGTTTATACGTTCGTCGTCTATTTGTCTCATATAGACCATGCCAAAAAAAGAAAGATGGAATAGCTTTACATACCTTTGACGCCTAATCCGTGACTCGATACGTATAGGCTGCCCGAAGTACCTCAACCTATATTAAGACGTTAAGAACTGTGGTTAAGCTACGGAAAGGCTTAAAACGTATTTCAACATTAGTGGCTTATTTCTAGAAAATTGGGCGGCATTTCCCCTATATCGTTCACTTCCCTCACATTCAAGCCAACTATAAAAACAACCAGAATAACATCAACAACAACACGTCCAAGTAACCATATCAAGAACTAGTCAAAACAAGATCCAAGAACACCTCGAAACAGCCCGCACCGCACACACAACACTCCAAATCAGTCCACACGTTGCACATTCAACAATAATCAACATAACGACCACGACATACTCAAGTTATTCCTAATGATCTATAGCCACAACGCATCATTAGAAATGACCTTACAATAACATGCCCCAAACAGCCCATCACTAGAACAACACAATACATAATCATAACTACAGTTAGTCCTTCAACTCAACAAGAACAGCCCCGAATTACAATATAACAATGCCCAACAACCTCATGAACATCTAATCCAATTCATGTCCCAACAATTTCATAAAAACAACTACAACTTAAAATATCAAGATTCCTTCACTTTTAACACATAATCAATAACAACAATAACAACAACAACAATCAAACCCAATTTACTTGAAATAACTCCAATTCAGCCCAATTACAACACCAACGAAATCATGCATTTTCTTACTTCCAATTCCGCCTAATACAAATTAATCTCTCAATTACAACATCATTAACTCCAATTACACTATAAGAAGAAGAAATCTTACCTTAACTTGGCTAGAACAGATCCTACAACCACTTGCACCAATTGCACCACTTTTTCTTCCTCAAATAAAATACTAACATTGATGCTCCATCCCATAGGAACAAGGTCTCCAACTCAAAAGAATAAGAAAGTTGCTGCTCACCTGATTAAGAAGAGGGCTGGAATTTTGTTCTATAAACAAGATAAAATTAACGTGCTACTTCCCTCCCTTAAACCTTTAGAACACCTATTAGGAAATTAAATTTTGCTTCCAATGACTTGAAGTTGGCCGTGAGCTGTAACAGCCATGGCTGTTGTAATTCTCTCTTCAAAATGAGATTTTGTGAAGATGAATGTGTAGAGACAATTAGTCATCACTTAGAATATAAATGCAGCCAGCCCACTTGACATGTGTCCCACTAGCATGTCATCATCCATGCTCTAATTATATTTGTCCATGTTTTAGTGGGGCCCACTTAATAAACTGATCATGGTCAATTAATCCCTATTTTTTTTACTAATATCTCCACACTAATAGTAATTAACTAGCAAACCGTGCATTATTAAAATTGGGGTTAAAAAGTCCTTGTCTCATATCTCAAAAATAATCTTGTCCTTAAACTTATGTCGATTAACTTACGAATAAACCAACGTACAAAAATACGGGATATAACAGAGTTACAGCTCTCCTTTAGGACATCATTAAGTCAACATTAGCTCAGTACTTTACGAAACTTTCCAAAACACAACATATACTTTTCCCTTCTTAAGGAACTTTCTCCTCTTACTTCCAACATCTTTGAAATCTTAGCTAGGATCGTTAAATAACCTTTCTTACTTATAGAAACATCATATTCGTCTCACTCTGCATTAGTCTATATATCACATGACGACACGAATTTTTTTTCGAGGTGTAACAGGTTGTGAGTTCTTGATGCAGAGTTCAAGATGTTGTTCTTATAGAGTCTCTATAGTTCAGTTATGAGTCAGGCATGGGCCACCCTGTTATTCAGTGAGATCCAGGTACGAGTGTAAGGGTGTTTGGTCAATAGAAGTCAGGCACTCGTCAAGATCCATCGGTTTGGGTCGTGACAACATATATAAATATTGGGATCGGGTTGCATGCCACAACATATATATATTTGGATAGGGTTACACGCCGCAACATATATGTATATATATATATATATATATATATATATATATATATATATATATATATATATATATATTTGGATCAAAGTTGCACGCCGAAACATATATACATATTTGAATCGGGTTGCAAGCAACGAGCACATATATATATATATATATATATATATATATATATATATATATATATATATATATATATATATATATATATCGTACGTCGCAACATATATAAATAAGAAGATCGGGTTGCACACCGCAACATATATAAGTATTTAGATCAGGTTGCACACCGCAACAAGGTATATGGACCTCACGAGTGCCCCATGGGTCACTACTAGATGGAATGACCACTAGCGTGTGTATACCAAGGTTGACATATGGACATTGCATTTCATCGTATAGTATGCATTCAACATCATTTACATTTGCCTTCGGGGCTATGCGCTTACACACTAGACCCCACATGAGGCCGAATCGTTTATTTTCAGTATTGCATTTATTATATGAGTCAGAGACAGGTAGTATGTTTCCAGATTATCATTGACTCCTCAGTGTATATTTAGTATATCATATATACTAGTTCAATTTTAGCATTCAGCTATTCTCTGCCTTACATATTCGGTTCATATCTTTGTACTGACATCCCATTATTGGGGCGCTGCATTCATGCCTGTAGGTTCAGGTATCTAGTTTAACGAGCCCTCACAGTAGACAGGGTTGATATTCAGCAGAGGATCGGTAAGACTCCATTTAATTCGGAGTGTAGCCGAGTCTAGAGGTCATGTTGATAGCATATGTTTACAGACTTCATGGGTAGGCCAAGTAATATAATAAAGGAAGCAAAAACAACAATAAAGACAAGAAAATTAAAAGGGATAGATAATTTGACACAAGAATAGGCACAATTAGGCAATCCAGATTCTATAATAATCAAGACCTCTTAATTTACACACTATTTAGCACCAAACTCTTAGGATGACGTCAAGGGATTTGACTCCCAAGCAACCAATCCTCTCAATAAGGTTTACAATCAATAGCTTACACAAGCTCTCAACACTCAAGTGTTTGTAAATATCAATAATCATAAAAATCTACCTAGGGAAATAAACATACTCTTATTTAGGGAAATAAACATACTCTTATTTATACTAGATAAAAGAAGAAGGCAACTATGCTCTTGCAAATCTACCCTTAATGAAGTAAGGGCCTTGTTTGGTTGTCTTCCTTGAACTTGAAATCCGAAAATGCTAGCCTTTAAGTAATAGCCACCTTTCAAGCCTAGCCATCTTCATTCCCTTTCCCCAATTCGTCTTCCCATGCAATCTTCCACACTTGGGATCTCTGAAATAGTGCCAAGGCATGCTCACGAGTGTTCATCTTCATGTATAATCCTTGTGATCTTTAGAGCTCCTCGCCTTGATTCCACATAGGTGACCTTGGGGAAACTAGGATTGAATCACTCTCCCCATCTTTAAAAGAATTTGTCCTCAAATTTAAGGGGTCACTTACACACATCCAACCAGAAGACAACATGCCACCACTGCAAAACTCATTAGTACTAGAGAGATCCGCGAGGATTATCTCACAATGACAATCATCATAGGTAAACAAATAGTAGAAGAAAGTGTCTCTCAATTCAAACTCAAGTGTAAAATCCCCATTGAACATAAGACTCTCATCACATGCACAAGGGACTTCACAAGTAAACAAAGTGGTGTGGAAAGAATCAAACAATGTCGTGCCATCAATGTAGCCATCAACAATGTCACTCAGAACATCAAAGCCTTATTTCTTGATCGACTTATGACTGCCCAAATATGACACTACACTCCCACACCACAAAAGACTCCCCCACTGTCATTTTTAACAAGAAATGGGTCATAGCCGAAGGGGTCACTCAATTGAAGCCAAGCACGAATATCATCATCGTAAATAGGTAGGCCATCATGCAAAGACTCACAATCATTGACACTAAAAATTGAAGGTTCACTACTAGGATTCAGCAAGTAGTGAAGCAAGTCAATTCTCCCATCAACTAGTGGTGCATCCTGCCTTGGCATACCCATGTCATTAAACAATTTTGGAGATTGATCACTATCCCAAAGTGGGTTTTCATAGATTTTGTAGTTACTTAAGGAAGCTACATCAACATCATCACATACCAAACAACTAGGCAAGTATCTAGATATAATCTCATTATTATCAATTATGGCATGGTCATTAGACAGAGATTAGTTACTAGACACGGAGTTGTCAAAACATGTGGTATTACTCTCAATTGGGTACGGATCATAGACATCAAGCTTAATGTGAGGTAAATAATTAGTCACACTCAAATGTTATCCAAATCACTCAAAGAAGTAGGAGTACTATGAAAAGGGGGTTTACCTTGGTATTCATTCCAAGAATCCCCCAAATGGATTTGATGGGTCGATTTGCGTGGTGTCTCCTTATTATCATAGCCTTGTATGAGATAAGAAGTATAACTAGACAAAGATAAGGTTAGTTTTTTAGGTGTTAAAGAGTATTCCCGATGCATGATAGGGACCCCATCACTTTCCTCGTCATCATCCTCCCTAAATTCCTTCCAGCTCGCCATTAGAGTCGCTTTATCTTTTCCTCTTGGCTCCTTTTTCTCACTTCCCTCTTGCCAATTACTTCCGCCACCATTCCTTTTCTTCTTTAACTCTCTCATTTTTTTATAGACCTCACTAACTTGCAAAGGCTACATAGGACATAACACATGCTTATGCCCATTTTGCACAAGTGAATACCGATTAGTCCTTCCATCATGTTTGGTCAACCTATCATATTTCCAAGGTCTCCCAAGTAGAAGATAACAAGCTTGCATGGGAACAACTTCACAAAAGACTTCATCTTGATATTTCCCAATATTGAACTTAATAAGAGCTTGTCGAGTCACCTTCAACTCTCCACATTTGTTGAGCCATTTGAGTTTGTAAGGATTTGCAAGATTGGCAGTGGGAAGTTTCAAGAAATCAACCAATGAGGTACTTGCAACATTTGCACAACTCCCACTATCAATGATCATGACACAAACATTTTTATTGATGACACACTTGGAATGAAAGAGATTCTCTCGTTGGCTAGGATCATCCATGGCCTGGATTATCATTGCTATCCTTACCACGTAGTTAGGAATGGTAATCTCCCCTTCTTGAGGATGGCCATTGTCACGACCCAACCAGAGGGCCGCGACGGGCACCCGGTGCTAACCCACCCGAGCACCTCTTAACATACTCTCACATTACATCTAGGTGAGCCACATAGCTAAATCATACTTTTCATTCATCATCATACAAATCCCATTGGGTGACAATTCATTTATATCATCATTAGCAACTATGCCCAAATAAATGTACATAAGCCGACGAGGCTGAACAAAATAATATCCCAAAATATAGGCCGACAAGGCCAAACACATTTAACCATATACACATGTCTACGAGCCTCTAAGAAGAGTATGTCATATCATATAGGCGGGACAGGACCCCGCCGTGCCCATAAATATGTACACAAAAGAATCTATACCAAAAGCTGTAGCTCCGAATGAACTGGAGCTCCGCTATGTAGTCCCCGAATAATGAGGCTATGGATCAGGTTCGTGTCTCCGGCCACTGCGGCATGACGGCTTCCACAAACAAAAGGACGTCGTACGAAGAATGTACGAGTATGTAAAGCATGATCAACATCAATAAGAAAGCATAATAGACAACATGTGAAATATCATAGGATGGGAGATAGTAGTATCATCATCATCATAGCACTTACTTGCCTTTCATAGGGACATTCCATTTCTATTGCGTATCCGTGTACATACATCCATTCTCGTATTCGTAGTCATATTTTCATTCATACTCATGTTCATATCATATACATATCACATATATTGCATATGCTTATATATTCGTACTCATATTGATATCATATACATAGTATTTACATACATACTCCGACCATGAAGGTTCGTTGATTCACATACCAAGCCCTACCAAGGCTCAGTGTCATACATACCTGGCCCTACCAAGGCTCAGGGTTATCCGTACCCAAGCCAGTGGTGTGAGCGCATTATATATATATATATATATATATGTTTACTATATTCTACCCGGCCATATAAGCTCGGGGTTTCATAATAGCCATACATAGGCACATATACATATAAGCTCATAAGTATCTTTAGCATCGTTTCTATCGTCTTTCATTTCATATATCCCTAGAGGATTACTCGTCGTATAAGGAATTTAGTACAATCGTAACATACCGCGGATCATAAGCTTAGTAGCTTTTTAGAGATAGGATCATTTGGAGAATATCATAGGCTCATAGAAGAATAGATATTTGGCCAAAGAACCATTCCTTATGAAAGAAGGGTTAGCCTTACATACCTTTCCGTTCAACTATTCTATCACACACGTTCTTCTTGATACTCACGTTTCTATCTTCATTAGAGTACATACTAACATTAGAAAATCGATAGCTTAGCATACTTGACTAAACCTAGAGAAAATTGGACAGCATCTGTCACACCCTTAATCCGATAGGATGTGATGGGCACCCGACCCTTATTTAGGGCCGAGCGAACCCGCTGACTCTCGTATTACCCATAACCATGCTGGCCTTCAAATCATGACACAAATACAATGAAAGTTTTACTGAAGAACAATATGCTTTTTTACCTTTCTCGAATCAAATAAAATCGAATATATAAAACTTATAATACGATGCATAATAATACATCGGCTTACATAGCCGCTTACATAACCGACATCTTACGGCCTCCGACCTTTGTCTTGCCAAAATCTCTAACACCGAACATGAAACCATAACATAATACTCTGACTCGGCAGCACTCCGGAGGAAATGGAGCTCGCCAATCCCGCTGGAACATCTTTTACTAATATCTTGACCCACAGGTGTACCCACGCGGCATGAAACGCGATTTCGAAGAAAGGGGGTCGATGCGGAATATATGCGAGTATGTAAAGCATGAAACATAATAAGCGGGATCATACCGAAAGTAAAAGAGTACCGAAAATCATAAGACTTGCTTTTGAAAACATGTATCATGCATATCAATGTTATAAAATCATCGTAAAAACATATAGCGTGTCCGGCCCTCTAATGAGGGACTCGGTAGTAAAATCATCATATACATATACATATAATGTGCCCGGTCCTCGACGAGGGACGCGGTAAGTAAAATCATATCATCATCATGCATGCGTATACATAGATATATATATACCGTGCCGGCCCTCTAGTGAGGGACTCGGTGAATAGCGTGTCCCGGCCCCGCTAGCAAGGGACTCGGTATGCCATCCTTGCCACCTCCTCCATATCATCACATCATCATATATATATATATATATATATATATATAACGTGCCCCGGCCCTCTAGTGAGGGACACGGTGAATAATGCAATGGAATTGCACGAATACATGCTCCCGGCCGGACGAGCCTGATGAAGGACATATTGAGGCTGGCACGAGCAGAGTAGTGAGAAACCATATGCACATAAATCATTTTTAGAGACTCAATGAAGTAATCATAAACTAATCGTCATTTGAAAATCGAGACAATAGTTATATAAAAAATCTTTCGGACGGTACTCGGAAACATATCAAATATCATAAGTATATCAAAGTATCGTAGGGACCATAGCCGTATATCAAATCATTCCGAGAGCCGCCTATGAAAATCAACGTCATTATACGTTACAAAACTTTCTGAGCGTTTCAAAGCAATCTGGTTATTTTTACGAAAGTTACGGACATTTCTAGACATAGGATTCTTTAGGAACAAAACCGGTTATACGACATTCTAATCCAATCATGTCGAGACATAAAGACCGTAGCATGACCATATTATGGATACTAACATCAATAAACAATTATAAATCATGAACATGCTCGGAATTTAAGAGCGAAGTTACCTCGAAACTCATGTCATAGCCTAATTACAACTAGGACATGCCAAAAGAAAGAAGGTGAGCTTTACATACCTTAGCCGCCTCTAAGCTAATCCGAACTTACGTCTCGACTTCTCACGATCTACAATAATGTCATTAGGTATCAACCATTAGCCATAACACTTGAGAATCCAATTCCAAATTAACACTTTGTCTACAAAAATTTTGAGCATTTCCCCTATAACTTCAACATCCCGAGAATTCAACTCGGCCAAATCACAACAACCAAACCAACAACCATACTAACAATATCCATAAGTGATTCAAAACGCATTCTAACATTAATAATTCCTTTCTACACAATTCGACAACATTTCATTTATATTCAAATAAACTACATACGATCAATTCAATACCAATGCTCACATATTCGATTACTAATACGCAACCATTCAAACATGATTTAAGAACATTCCAAGCAATCCATACAATATCCAAAACGACCCAAACAATAGGCCATTCCACCCGAAATCTTCCAACTACATTAGGAACATCAATAACACATTTTCTTCTTCCAAATTCATAAACTATATCGACAATTCCATACGTTAGCATTATCACTTCCATCAATACAAGAAATCACATTACAACTTACATTAGCTTCAAAACAACCCACACGATTTACAACTCCATTTAAATCATTAAACCTTCATTCTCATCATAGAATCCATACAACAACAACCAAAAATACTAAATAAAATTTAGTTCATTCCTTGTCACAAAATAGCCCATACTCATGGCTCAACATCAACATACAAAGTTTCATGAATTTCATCCATTTCTACACACTATTCCCTCGTTCTAGTCAGTTAAACTGAATAAACTTGTTAACAATGAAAAGGAACCTTAATCTTACCTCAAGTGTGTAGCCACCACGTCCACCTACTTCTTCTTGGTTGATTTTTAGCTCAAATTGAAGGCAACGCGACGTACGACACTTTTCTCTTCATAGGCTTCGGAATTCGGGGCGCGGATTTTGGTCAAAATTAATTTTTCTCTCTAGGCTCTCCACTCTCTTTTTCTCCAAAATTTCCTGGGTGTTTTGGTATGAAATATGAGGAGAAAATGCTGATATTTCATTTAAAAAGGTGTTATAGCCCGTACTTCGTGCGTTCGGACATTTTGTGATAGTCGTGGAATGTTGGGAAGTAAGACTATTTTCCAAATTATTTTAATGTGTAAGTGGGTTATGAATATTGTTTACGAGTATTATTAGTATGGAAATGTTGAGAAAGACTAAGGGTAAAAAGAGGAATTCGCAAAACGGTTCATGGAAATAATGCGGAAGGCGAGAGCAAAACGGAAATTTCACACAAGGATCAGGGATAAAGATTATATTATCTGAGTATGAGAATGTATATATATGGCATTTGGAGGGCGTAGGAAGTAAATCGGTTAACGTGATCACTCGAGGATAGCCCTCGTAACCATAAGCCAAGGTGGGGCCCACCCATCGAGATTTTATAAAAGACATATAAAGAGATATATGGGTAGGACATGTGAA
>NW_026718159.1:0-13738 GCF_029784015.1 Lycium ferocissimum
TGTTGTCTTGATGTGTTGCGTTCGGGGTTGTACGGAGATTGGAACCTTCCGGTGTTATGTCGTGTTATGGCGCCATCGACGGGCGTGCCACCATATTTTACGTACTACTTTGCATGTTTTCTATTTTGAAAATAAACATTTGGCATTTGGAAATGTATTTACTTTCGATACTTCAGTTTCGAGTGTGATTCGTTATTTACTGTATTTCCGTTTACATACCAAGTACATTTTTCACCGACCCCTTTCTTCGGGGGGCCGCGTTTCATGCCCGTGTGCACGGAGCACGACCGATTTGGCGACCCGCCGATTTAGGGTTCCTATCCTCGAGTTGGAGTGCTTTCCTTCTATCCGGGAGCCTATATTTTGGTACATACTCGTTCGTTGTATATATATACGTGCGTGTGTGTGTTCGGGGGTACGGCGGGGCCCGTCCCGTCATATGATTTGTCGGTTTTGTTTAGTGAGTCGCACGTATATGTGGGTTCGTGTGCCTACCCCCGTACGGATGAGTTTGTATATTATATGTTTTGGGCCGTTGCGCCATCGGATAGCCTTATCGGCTTTCGATATATGTATATATGTATGCGTTTGAGTTTGAGATGTGTTTGAAGTAGCGTTTGATATTTGTATCGGCATAAGCCAGTTGTGTTGTGTGTGTGATTCGGGTCTGACGAATGCGTTTGGGTGCCCAACTCGGGCACTAGTCACGGCCTACGGGGTTGGGTCGTGACAGTGTATGATATGGATACGAGTATGAATATGAATACAAATATGAACATATAATATATATATATATATATGTATGTATGTACATGAGTAAGCATTAGAAATGGAAGGTCCTTATGAAAGACAAGTAAGTAGATATGATGAAGGCCACTAGAGGTACGAATGACTCTATTACCTCCTGATTTCCCATCTTATGCTAATTCTTATGCTATCTCTTATGCTCATACTATGATGTTGATTATGCTTTACATACTCAGTACATTATTCGTACTGATGTCCTTTTGTTTGTGGACGCTGCGTCATGGCCGCAGGTGGATAGGGAGACAGGCTTGATCCATAGATTTCTCAATCAGGGACTACATAGAGGAGCTATAGCTTTTGGGTACTATTCTTTTACGTACATACATATGGGCATGGCAGGGTCTCCGTCCCCCGCCTTTATGATGTTACCTAATCTTCTTAGAGGCTCGTGGCAGGCTGTGTATGGTTAGATGTCTTGCGACCTTGTCGCGCAACCTTTTATATATCATTTTGATAGCCTCGTCGGCCTGTGTGTATGGATATGGGCATAGTTATTGATGATGATATAAATGTGTTATTGCCCAACGAGATTAGCACTATTGATGTATGTAAATTATGACTAAGCCATGTGGCTCTCCTGGATGTGAATGAAAATGTACGTTAAGAGGTACCCGAGTGGGATAGCACCGGGTGCCCGTCATGGCCCTCCGGTTGGGTCGTGATAAAAGTGGTATCAGAGCAGTTCTATCCTAGTGTGTGTCTATGAGCCGTGTCCAGTCGAGTCTTGTTTATGGGTGTGTTGCGCGCCACGCTCATAAACAGGAGGATGCGGGCATTTTAGGAATGAATAACCTTCTTTCTTCGTAAGATCGTGCGATAGAGCCATGATATAAGAATTTATCTTTCCTTAATAGTGTATTATGTATCTCAAAAATTCCTGTAAAAAGAAAAGCTACGGCAGCCAAAAAGGGCAAGACAGTGGCAGAAAAGCGGGCTGAAAGAGTACCGCCAACGGATATAGGGAAGGTGAGTCCGAGAATGCGGCTCAATCTCAATCCTCCCAGTCAGTGCCTATTTCTGAAGAGCATCAGAGGGCTTCAACCCCAGCTCCAGTACCTCCAGCTCTTCCACCATATGCTTCAGGCCAAGATGTAAAAGAGGCCATTCATATACTTACTCAGTTGGTTGCCGTTCAGACTCAGCGGCAAGGTATAGGGCAAGGTGATAAGGCTGTTAGTGCAAGGGCCCATGATTTTATTAGCTTAAACCCTCCAAAATTCTTCAGGTCAAAGCCGGATAAGGACCCTCAAAACTTTATTGATGGGATGTTGAGGACACTCCGATTAATGCATGCTTCAAACATTGAATCGGTAGAGTTAGCGTCCTATAGACTCCGAGATGTCGCGGTTCATTGGTATACAGTCTGGATGGCTTCACGGGGAGTCAATGTACCTCTTCCGGTCTGGCAAGAATTTGTGAAAGCCTTCCTCCGACATTACTTGCCTCCAGAAGTTCGGCGGGCAAGAGTCGACAAGTTCCTAAATCTTAGGGAAAGAAGTAAAGTGCCTTAAAGTATAGTCTCTGCTTCAATTCTTTGGCTAGATATACTTCGGCCATGGTAGCGGATATGGGTGACCGAGTCCACCGATTTGTGAGAGGCCTAGGGCCACATTTGATGGATAGGTGCTTGACTGCGTCCCTTCAGGACAGCATGGATATTTCATGCATTCAAGCCCATGCCCAGAATTTGGAGGAAAGCCAACAACGATAAAGATGTGAGCGTGAGCATGATAGAGGGTATAGCAAGAGGGATAGATCTTCAGGTCTGGTGAGTGAGTTTAGAGACGGGCAAAGACAACAGTTTTCTAGGCATTCAGGCCATTCAATAACTAGTGGGCCTCCACTGTTTACAGGCCAGAGATTTGATAAATCTACTTATTCCGGGCTGAGTCAGTGTTTCAAGGCTTCAAGTTCTCAGTTCAGGGGCGATTCGGGTCAGGAAAGACCACCGGTGCCACGATGTTCCCAGTGCGGGAAGATACATTGGGGCTAGTGTCGACTAGGCTTAGAGGTTTGCTATGTATGCGATCGGCCAAGCCATATCATACGTGATTGCCCCTCGGTTGGTAGTAGGAGTAGAGGCCAACCTTCAGGGTCGGCAGCTGGGTCCTTATCATCGATACGCCCTATGGGGCCAGGTTCACATGCGCCAGTCAGCCATGGTAGAAGCAGAGGGAGAGCCCCCAGTTCTAGTGGACCTCAGCATCGTATTTATGCTTTGGCGAGGCGACAGGATCTTGAGTTCTCCCCCGATATCATCACAGGTATATTATCGGTATTCTCTCATGATGTATATGCTTTGATAGATCCGGGCTCCACATTGTCATATGTTACTCCATATATTGCGGGTCGGTTTGGGGTCAAACCGGAGTCGATCAAACCTTTTGAGGTATCTACACCGTTGGTGAACCGGTAATAGCTAGTCGAGTATATAGAAATTGTGTAATTGTGATTTGTGACTATCGTACTATGGTTGACTTACATGAGTTAAAAATGGTGGACTTTGATGTTTTCATGTGCATCGATTGGTTGGCTTCTTGCTATGCCAATTTTGATTGTAGAATGAAAATGGTTCGCTTCCAGTTTCTGGGAGAACCAGTTTTAGAATGGAAAGGAAATATCAAGTCCCTGAAAGGTAGGTTTATTTCCTATCTAAAGGCAAGGAAAATGATCACAAAAGGTTGTATTTACCATCTAGTTCGGCTTCAAGATGTAGAAGCTGAATTGCCAACTCTTCAGCCTGTCCCCGTGGTGAATGAGTTTCTGGATGTATTCCCATAAGATCTTCTAGGCCTCCCCCGCAGCGGGAGATTGATTTTTCTATAGATGTACTACCGGATACAAAACCCATATCCGTTCCTCCTTATAGGGTGGCTCGCGCAGAGTTGAAAGAGTTGAAGGAGCAATTGAAAGACTTGCTCGAGAAAGGTTTTATTAGGTCTAGTTCATCCCCGTGGGGAGCACCCGTGTTGTTTTTTCGAAAGAAAGATGGCTCCTTGCGAATGTGCATTGGCTATCGGCAACTGAATTGTCACGACCCAGCCCCGTAGGCCGTGACTAGTGCCCGAGCTGGGCACACGTACCCACCTACCAATTGTACTCAGATCATGACGAACATAATAGAAGCTTATCCACACAAAAAGGCACGACATCGCGCACACATATATACATATATCACATATACAGCCTGGAAATATACAGAACATAAACACAACCGTACAGTGCTACCCACAACCCACACTTATGTCCGCTGTGCCTCTAACAAGAATAACGAGCCATATGGCGGGACGGCCCCACCGTACCCTGAATAAATATATACATATACAACAAATGAGTCTGTACCAAAATCTGGGCTCCGGACAAGGGAGCTCTCCAAAGTAGCTGAATAGGGATCCTAAGCTGGCGCTCACCCAAACGAGTGTCCGTACCGCGCGGTACGAAACGCGACCCCCCGAAGAAAAGGGGGTTAGTACGGAATATGTACCTGAGTATGCAAAGCGAAACGCAAGAACGGAATCATACGGAAATAAAGAGGACACAAGTAGAAGACAAGGATCTTGTAAAGCTTACCTCGTACGTAAATCATACTTTTCAAAATCATTAATGGGCTGAGTAACATAAATAGAGAAATCATCCTGAACATATGTATACATATCATGCCCCGGCCCTCTAATGAGGGACGCGGTAAGTAAAATCATCATATCTAAATGCATGTAACGTGCCCCGCCCTCGGAGCGAGGGACGCGGTGAATGGAATCATCATATGCCATCCCGGCCACCTCCCCGTCATCACATCATCATCATATGTATATATATAAATAACGTGCCCCGGCCCTCTAGTGAGGGACGCGGTGAATAATGCAGTGGAGTTGCACGAGTACATGCCCTGGCCCGGGACGCAGTGAAGGATGTAATAACAGCTCGTACGAGCAGAGTAGTGAGAAACCATATGCACATAAATCATTTCAAAGACTCGATGAAATAAGTTAAGCGAACCATCGTTTGAAAATTGGAACCATAGTCATATCAAATACCTTTCGGACATTATTCGAAACATGTCAAACCGGACTTAAAAATCATAATTTCATATCGAAGTCATATGCGTAACAATCCTCATTTAGAATGCATAAAATCATAAGCCTAACTTATCAAATAAGTAGGGAACCCATACTCGGAAGTCAAGATGAAAATAGTACTAAATCTTTCTTAAAGGTCATTAAGGATAGTCATAGCAAAGCCGCGGGCCCACGGACGGGTGCCGACCCCATCCAAGCCCGACTACGAGAGTCAGGGGAATGTTATGTCTTATGAAGTTATCTATTAGGTTTTGGGGCGATCCGAGCTCATATGCAAAAGTTACGAGCGTTTGAAGTTCGTGACCGATTAATAGCAAAATTCTTTATAAGACTTTTAAAATTCAATTATTTGAAAACACAAGAACACGAATCCCGAGTGTGGAATTACCCCGAGGCTCGGGTCATAGCCTACTAGAACTAAGACATGCCGAAGAAAAGAAAATGACGCCTTACATACCTCGTCCGCTCTCCAGTCAAGTCAAGCCTCCAGTCTCGGGCGCTCCAAGATCTACATAACACCAATATATTAAACATAAGCCATAAGCCTTTAGGCATTCAATTTCAAACGAACATTAAATTCTACGGAAATTTCGGCAAAGATTTCCCTATAAATACACCAACCCCGAGATTTCAACTCGGCTAATTTCAACAACAACCAAACCAACAACCAAACTACAATATCAATGATCAATTCACATGGCATTCCAGCATTGATAGCTCTTTCTACATAACTTCAACAACATTCAAACATTCCAATACACTCACTTCGACTACTTCCATTCAAACTAGTATTAACGTTTATACATTTGATTGCTAATCCAAAACCATTCAAACAATATTCAAGAATGCTTCAAACAATTCACACAATTTTCCAAACAACCCAAACCATGTCCCAACTCTCCCGAAATTGTCTCCAAACCCGAGAACAACACCAAATACATCCTTCTTTTCCAAATTCATAATTTACACCATTAACCCGCACATTAACAATACAATTCTCATAAATACAAAATTTACATAAAATCCACACTAACCTTCAAATCAACCCATAACCAACACAACTTCAAATTGATTCATTAAACTTTCATTATCGACATAGAATCCACATAACAACAACAACCTAAACACTTAATAACATCAATTCATTCCTTGGCATATTCAACACCATACATACGGCCAACACCCTCCATGTCAATTTCATGATTTTCATTCATTTTCTACACATTACAACAACACACAAACATACTAAATACACTTAATTCATTACTCCTACACAACACTACATCCACACTACCATAACCACATATGGACGGTTTTACTCCAACATGCAATATTTCCATAATTTCATTCATTTTTACATACCACAACACACATAAACCACTCACAACACATAAAACACAAGATTAAACTTACCTTCCTTCACAACTTCTCAACTTGCCTAAAGTTGGCCAAGGATGAAAACGAGCAATCCAAAGCTTCCAACAACACTTCCACGTTAATAAACACCCTTGAATTAGTAGGTTTTCATGAAGAAATTATTTTTTTGATGGCTTGATCTTGAGCTTAAAATTTCAAGCTATGGCCGAATGGAGCAATGTTTTTGTCTCCAAAGTTCTTGAATTTTCTAAAGTCGAGGAGAAGGTGAATAAGATGACTACTTAGTCATGTTTTAAATTTCATATATTGGCCAACCATGTGGCCATGGCCCACATGAGGTGGCCGGCCACATGGCCCTCTTATTTCTCTCTTTTTTTTTTGTTGAATTTTCAACTTTCCAAAAATAGCATTGTCACACCCCGATCTCGCTAGGGTGTGATGGGCACCCGACCCCGTAATTGGAGCCGAGCGAACCCACTGACTCTTCCTACGTACTAATTTTTTTTTGAAATCTCTAATAAGTATACATAACAAGGTCAAATTTCGAAATATTCCTTTGTTGCTTAGAATCAAATAAAATATGTAACTATACGTAACTTGTATCGTAGTGCATCGACTTCGGAACCCACGACTCGTCCGCAAAGTCTCTAACTCGAACATATCGTCATGGCACACATATATCGTGACTCGGCGACTCCGGGACAGTGGAGCCTACCAATTCCGCCGGACATCTTCTATGCTAGCTTCAAATGCGGGTTTCGGGTACTCGCGCGCATGAAACGCACCCCCCGAAGAAGAGGGGTCACGAGCAATGTACCGAGTATGTAAGACATGAATAGTAACATGGAAAGAGATGTAATCATGTACAACAATAGCATGAACTGTAGAACATATTATGTAAATCGAACTCCGTACTTATAAGTGCCCTCGGCGCGACATCGTGCTTTCGTAGCTTTCCTTACTCATATATATATACATATATACATAAGAATAGAATATATATAATATTACCGAGGCGTCGCAACCGATCCATTTAACCATAATATGCACATCCCGCGTCCGGCATCCCGCGTCCGGACGATATCATGTGCCATACTCCAACCGATCGTGTGGATACGCGTACATAACGCTCTCGCCCTTATCCCTATTTTCCCGTAAATATATGCATATTTCATGTATAAATATCGGCGTCTGCGCGCCCGTCTCTTTCATCATATACATATATCGTCTATAGCGTCTATCGATTCTTTTTGTCATAGGCACATACTTATATCATATATATATATATTCCGAGCGTCTATAGCGCTCCGAGTCCCTATCATATATGTATACTTATATCATGTATATTTATCGTCTATATAGCGCTCTAATTCTGTTATCATATATATATGTATGTCGGGTACACATATCTATCGGGGTCATAAGGCATAATTCTGTGTGTTTAAAATCCTTAGAATAGTCATTACCTATACTAGACTCGGGACATCCAGAAACAGTTTAGCATCTCCATATTTTCATTGTTATAACAGAACACATCGTCAATATATCTATCATAGGCATTTCATGTACTTTGGAACCTTTAGATATAAGATCGTTCTCGTCATAGCCATTGAAAAACGTAGCCTTGGCTATTTCGTCATATACCTTTTCTTATTCGGCATCATTATTATCATCATAGAACTATGGTCGTCGTTTTAGTCATTAAGGCGTTCAATATTGTAAAACTTGGTTTTTGAAGAAAAATGAATATTTTGGAAAATCACTTGTAACTTTTAGTAAAGAAAATCATGCATTGGGGTCAAGGATTTAGTTAAAACCACTACTAATTTGATAGTAGGAACGATAACCAAAAACTTTTATTAGCTATAGCAGGGAAGTAAGTTTAATGTAACAATAAGAAGTGGGTTTGGGAATAGTGGGCCCGCCTCGATCGAATGAGGCGGCGTACACAATTTACGTATAATACGTTTCATAATGTCGCTTATGGAAGTCTTAGGGTGATCGGGTCTTATTCTTGCAAGTTCTAGGGTGTTTCGACCTTTCTTTCACTATTCGAGCACTTTTGGTTCAATGCCACTGAATGAATAGTAACTACTTTTCAATCTCGGATTTCTAGAGTTAGGGAAGTCCCCGAGGCGCGAAATCAAGCCTATACGTCTAAGACATGCCAAAGAAAGAAAGTAAGGTCTCACATACCTTTTTCCGCTTCTTACGCTCCTCCAAATTCAAGCTCCAAGTTCGCCGTAATCTACATATTGGTCACATTTACCAAATGTTAACTTGAGCATCTAAAGGTGAATTCTCAAAATAACACTTGTCTACCAAAATTTCGGCAAAGATTTCCTCCGTAAATGCGCCATCCCCGAGATTCTAGCTCGGCCCAATTCAACAACAACAACCGAGAATGGAACTCGGCCACAATACCAACAACAATGCCAACAATTCAATTCAATTAGATTCCATTCAATTCATATAGCTTTCAAACGATTCAATCAATATACTACTTCATCCAATACTTTCCAATTCAATAAGAACATTCAACAATACATTTATTTCTTTCAAACTCATGAACTATATCAACATTTCCATAAGTTACCAACATCATTTTCATCAACTCAAGTGACTATATTAAAATTGCATTATGCTCCAAATCAGCCCACAACAATTATAATTTCCATTGAGTCATCAACCTTCATTTTCATCACATAATCTACAACAATCAATAACCAAAATACTATATAAAATGAGTCCATTATACTCTACTAAAAACAGCCCCCACACGGCCTTGTCTTCAACATGCATAATTTCCATGAAGTCCATCCATTTCCACACATTACAACAACACACAAACATCTATAATACATACTCCAAACATGCTAAATAAATTAGTTTTTCACTTCTATATTTTGCAACATATACACGGCCACACATTAGCATCCATGGCTCAACTTCAACAACCCTATTTTCATGTTTTTCATTCATTTCCACATACCACAACACCCACAAACCATTCATAACATATAAAAGGGGAAGATTGGATCATACCTTCTTCATTCCACTTTCCTACACGGCTAGGCTTTGCTCCTTGCAAAACGATTGGTTTTCTTCTTCCAACAACCACTCCATGTCGACGAGGGCCTTCTACTTAGTAGGAAAACACGAAGGAACAAATTTTTCTTGATCATCTTCCATGGCACCATTTTTGGTCGCCATGGCCGAATACTACTATGTCTCTCTCTTCATCTTCTCTTTTCTTTTCTTTCTTATTTCTTCAACTAAAAAGATGACTCCAACTATATATATATATGTCTTCCATTACTTTCCATATTTATTATTTGGCCCTCAACTAAGGAAATTTTATCACATAATCCCTCTCTTTAATTTCTCTAGAATTTTCTTGAAATTCCATGGCAAGATGACTCATTTGTCATCTTTCTTTTTTTTTTTTTTCTTTTGTGTCACATGGCCAATTTGGCCCTTTTTAGAATTTTCATGAACCCTTGGTGAAATTCCCGTTTTTGCCCTCGACTTTTCTCAATATTACCATTTTGTCCCTAACCTTCCACATTATTTTCACGACCCATTTTGCGAATTTCTCTTCTTGCCCTTAGCCTTTCTCAATATTTCCACAATTCCAATATTCATAAATAATTTTCCCCACGACTCCGACACTAAAATTATTTTAGAACATAGTCTTGTCCTTAATTTCTCACCATTGTCTCGCAACATCCGACGTACGAAATACGGGCTATAACATCCTCCCTCTTTAGAACATTCGTCCTCGAATGTTCAATCGACCTTATGGGCGTTATAATGCTCGGGAGGGTTCTTTTATAACTACTCTTTCCTTATGCCCGTTCTTTTTATCCTTTACCTTATTTTCCTCTTAATCGAACTCCTTGGTCTCCTCCCTTTAAGGGCTCCTTATATGCCGATAGTCCTTTTATGAAGTCTTTGTTGATACCTTATTCCTCGCCTTCCTTCCCATTCTATGCCTTACATATCGGGGACTCTTTACTTTTCACCTTTTTCCGCATCCCGATCTCCTTATTTTCCGATTTGCTCACTCTCTTTCTTTTCCGAATATAGTACACATTTTCATCTCTTTGCATATATATATACATTTACTATCAACTAATCCACAAGGTACTTTCCAACGCTATTCAAGCCTATCCTAATTCTCGGGGGCCGTGACGCGCCTCCGTCCCTTCACCGAGGTAGTCCGTCTCGTCTTACGCATCCTCTTATAGTCTCCAACCATTCCGTACGTCCTAGTTTTCCTTAGATTACCCCTCTTCATTTGTCTCTTATGTTTCAATCTATAGAATTTCTTATAAACTTCCCGTGGGTCACCCATCCCGAATTGCTCCCCCGAGCACGCTTAACTTCAAAACTTTGGTGAAATTCCGTGTCTTAATGCCGTTATTTTCGCGTCTACCTCCTCACATGACCTTTATTACATGCTCGGGGCCAATCGAAGTCTCACAGCCTTCCAAGGCATTTTCGTAACACGTCCTTTCTTTTGCAATTACTATTTTACCCTTTTTCACTTTCCAATACTCACTTTCCGCCTATGCGTATGGCTACCTCCTCGTCCCGGGCTTCCCGCATCCTCGAGGGTAGCGATCATACCTTTGTCGCCACGCCACATCCGTAATCCTTCCGAAACAACACATCAACATCTCATTTTTTTTTTTTTCTTTTTGTTCACGCGTATCCCCTTTCTCTCGCTTCCTCCGTCGCACGCGAAGCTTATAAAAGGAATTTCTTTCTCCTATGACTTGGCTCTATCGCACGATCTAAGACGTAAAGAAGGTCAACCATTCCTAGATGCCCGCGGTACCTCTCATTTTATAAACGTGGCCGGCTTCACACCCATAAACAGGACTCTACCGGACACGACTTTGCGTACAACCCTTGGACCGACCGCTGCGATACCACTTTGTCACCCCGATCTCGCTAGGGTGTGACGGGCGCCCGACCCCGTAATCGGAGCCGAGCGAACCCACCGACTCTTCCTACGTACTAATTTTTTTTTTTGAAATCTCTACGTCAAGTATACATAACAAGGTCCGAAATATTCCTTTGTTGCTTAGAATCAAATAAAATATGTAACTATACGTAACTTGTATCGTAGTACGGCATCGACTCGGAACCCACGACTCGTCCGCAAAGTCTCTAACTCGAACATATCGTCATGGCACACATATATCGTGACTCGGCAGCACTCGGGACAAGTGGAGCCTACCAATTCCGCCGGACATCTTCTATGCTAGCTTCGGCTCATCCGGTTTACTCCGCGGCATGAAACGCAGCCCCCGAAGAAGAGGGGTCGACGAGCAATGTACCGAGTATGTAAGACATGAATAGTAACATGGAAAGAGATGTAATCATGTACAACAACAAAGATGAAGCGTAGAACATATTATGTAAACCGTAACCCGTACTTATAAGTGCCTTGGGCGTACATCGTGCTTTCGTAGCTTTCCTTACTATATATATATATACATATATACATAAGAATAGAATATATATAATATTACCGAGGCGTCGGCAACCGATCCATTTAACCATAATATGCACATCCCGCGTCCGGCATCCCGCGTCCGGACGATATCATGTGCCATACTCCAACTGATCAGGTGGATACGCGTACATAACGCTCTGCCCTTATCCCTATTTTCCCCGTAAATATATGCATATTTCATGTATAAATATCGGCATCTATAGCGCCCTGTCTCTTTCATCATATACATATATCAGCGTCTATAGCGCTCTGATTCTTTTTGTCATAGGCACATACTTATATCATATATATATATTCCGTCGTCTATAGCGCTCCGAGTCTCGCTATCATATATGTATACTTATATCATGTATATTTATCAGCGCCTATATAGCGCTCTGATTCTGTTATTATATATATATGTATGTCGGGCACACATATCTATCGGGGTCATAAGGCATAATTCCATGTGTTTAAAATCCTTAGAATAGTCATTACCTATACTAGACTGGGACATCCGTAAACAACTTAGCATCTCCATATTTTCATTGTTATACGAGTAACACATCGTCAATATATCTATCGTAGGCATTTCATGTACTTTGGAACCTTTAGATATAAGATCGTTCTCGTCATAGCCATTGAAAAACGTAGTGTCACGACCCAACTCCGTAGGCCGCGACACGTGCCCTAGTTGGACACTCATACGTACCTTAACCTAAATTAGCAAAATATTACAAATAGCGAGTAAATAATAATTTAACAAATCGAGTGGGCATGACGCACGAAGGCCGATAAGGCCGTCACAAAACATAAACAAACTCTAAGCGTACGCAAATCTCACGAAACATATACAGAACCCACACCACATGTCTACAGACCTCTACAGAACAAAACATAATCATATGACGGGACAGGGCCCCGCCGTACCCAGAATAAATACGTACATATGCAGCAGAAAATATTATACTACAATACGGGCTCCGGACAAAGGAGCACTCCAACGTACTGAGCAGCTAACCTAAGCAACGGATCCACAAATCAGTCGTCTGTACCTGCGCGGCACGAAACGCAGCCCCCGAAGAAAGGGGGTCAGTACGAAAAATGTACTGAATATGTAAAGCAGAGAACGTAATAAATAAACTCTAAATCAGAATAGAATGTGCGGAGGAAGCATAAGATACATAGGGAATCAAAAGTGCATACCAGAAAATCATAAGTAATGCATGCAGAAAACATATGCAAAGCCGGCCCCGCTATGGGACCTTGTGAACGAACGGAAGGCGCTCCTTCGTCCCGCGCCAAAACACAAGATACTTCGTAGTAGGGAATATCTCCGAAACAAATCATAACATACCAAGTGGCCACATCGCATCACATAATCGGATATCGAATAAGCGTACATGGCACATCATACACCACAACCCATGTACGTATATACCGCCCCCTCACACGGGCGCGGCGAACAATGCGAGACATACGCTGAGAACATATCCCGGCCCGGCTCGGTGTGGGAAACATTGAGGCATCCACGAGTGGAGTAGTGAGAAACTAATGCAATAAAAATATCCAGAGACTCAATGAAGCATATCGAATAACGAATATCGAATAACGAATCAAATCAATGGAATCGATTGAATCATAATACGTACCTTTCGGACATCACGGCGGATTATCTCAACAGAACTTTCAGAGTCGAAGTACATATCAAAACATTTCATAGGGCTTGATAGAATGTTTAAAACGATTTTTGTTTAGTAACCAAAACACTTCTTGAAAGCTGCTCGAAAACGAATCGTACTTACAAAAGAATAAAGTCGGAAATAGTGGGCTCACCTCGGTCAAACGAGGTGGCGAACATAAAACATGCATATCGAACCTCATAATATCATTAATAAATGTTTTAGAGTAGTCAGATTGAATTTGGACAGGTTTATACGTCTAAGACCATTCCACTATTCATGATCTAGTT
>NW_026718160.1:0-13540 GCF_029784015.1 Lycium ferocissimum
TAGTATTGAGGTGAACTATAAAAAAAAAAGGGGTTTAAGTTCTTTTATAGGGAAAGTATAGAATAGAAACTACGAGATAACGGAAACGATAGCGAGCACAAAGAAGGATTAATTGGAAGGAAAAGGAGATAAAAGGAAACGCGGGTAAGATACTTATTTGTAATAGGTGATGACATGTGTAGACGTGAATGGTGATATCGACTAGACGGAAAGGCCAAACCATAGAAAGATGAATAACGAGGTAGAATGAGTGCTAGGAAATGATTGGTATGAGGAAAACAAACGGGATATGAACATAATAGGATTTGGAAAGGAGAAAGGGATTATGTAGGAGTAGTATTTTACGAAAATGTGGCGATTATAAAGCTCCTCGTGCGCGGAACAAGAAAAGGGGTAAACATAGGCGAGAAAAATGTGGTAAGGGGATACTAAAGAAAGCACCCAAGGTCGATGCAATTAAATGAGTACGAATATGGAACGCAAAAAACAGCTAGTTATAAATTTAAGCGCGGTACGACGATATGATAATAAAGATAAGATCGTTTGAGACGAACTCGGTATGTTTGAATAAGTTAATCCGGTGTTGGGTACACGATGAGGATAAAAAGGCATGCAACATAAGGGGTCTACTGGCGATGCACGTGACTTGTCACGACCCAACCCCGTGGGCCGCGACTGGTGTCCTAACTGGACACCCATACGTACCTACCTGACAGATCCGGCATACCAAACTCATACAGATATAAATTACATCGCACGGAAATATATACATACTTAAACCTGTACATAAGCCGTTAGGGCTATCATAATAAACGAAGTGCTCGGATCGCAAACTCGTACATACTTACCCGAACGGTGACAACCCACAACCCACAAACATGTCTACAGTCCTCTAACACAGAACATAATCAAAAGACTTGGGACGGGCCCGCCGTGCCACATAACCATATGTACAGTGTATATGAACAACAGAAGATATATACCAAAAGTATCGGCTCCGGATCAAGGAGCTCTTCAGACAGCAAACCGATGCCCTAAACTGGCGGCGTATCACGCGCGCGTCTGTACCTGCGGGCATGTAGCGCGACCCCAGAAAGAATAAGGGGTCGATCTGAAAATGTACCGAGTATGTAAAGCGGAAAGGTAACAAGTATAATCATAATCAAAGACGGGGTACGGAGACATAACGAGACGGAGCTCGGTTAGAACGAAGTACAAAGGCACCTGGGAGACCTCGAGAAACACAATGCAAATCAAATCATATAATGTCATGCGAACATGTATCGTGTCCGGCCCTCGATAGGGACTCGGTAGGTGAGATCATGCATAACAAAAAAATCATATATCATATATACATAACGTGTCCCGGCCCTTTATTAAGGGACTCGGTAATATAGAATCATGCATGCCGAGAATCATATATCATGTATACATAACGTGTCTTGACCTACCGCGGGTCTCGGTGAATAATAATCATGTGCCATCCTGGCCACCAACGTATCATCATATCATAATCATAAACGGATAACGTGTCCCGGCCCGCGAGTACGAGGGACTCGGTGAATAATGCGGAAAGTGCGCACGAGAACGTATCCTGCCGGCTCGGTGAATAGATATATCATCACTTGCACGAACGGAGTAGTGCGAGAAACATATGCGAATAAAAGACCGGACTCAATAGTCAAATCAAATAATAAATCAGAACACGTACCTTTCGAACGTCGCGACGGATTATGTCCAAATAGCACTTTCGAGAGTGTTCGTTCGTAACAAACATATATCCCAGGATTCAACGGAATAATCAGAATGTTCATGTTTCTCAAACAGAATGATTCAAGTGACAGATCGTTTCGAAGAAGTCAAACGTCAGACGTAGTACACATGTATGTTCTCTTTGGGGATGGCACGATTCGTTATCAAATCATACTTTAAGAATCATAACACATATCACAACATATTATGGGCTGGAAATCACACTTATCATTTGCCAAACGAGCATTTATCGAAAAATTTCTTTTAAGAGCGAGTAGGAACGAGTCAACAAGGCCATAGTAAGAGGTCTCGGATTGCGAGCCCACCTCGGGTCAAATTGAGGCGGCGGGCATACGTCATGGATCATAGACTTTATAGAATCATTTATAAGCATTTGGGACAATTCAGGCTCATTTGGGAAGGTTTCGTACATGTGAATCATCTTGACGACAATTTGTGAAGAAGCAGGTTCAATCTTACTGAACGATTTAGCGCTATTTTCAATCTTAGATTATGAGACGCGGAAGTGCAATCAAGGCTCGCTTTCAAGCCTATCACACTCGGAACATGCCAAAGAAAGATAAGGAAGGCTTTACGTACCTTCGTAATGCCTTACGCTCGTCCAATCTTGATTCCCGTTTCGCCAAAATGCGCAAATGGTCGTCTTTACCAGTTACTATTCATGAGAGTTAACATTTCACTCTTGGGTTTACTTAGCTACCGAAATTCGACGGCACCTCCCCTATAAATACGACGCCCCGAGAATTTAACTCGGCTCAGAATAACCAACAACAACACCAACAACAACAATCATCAACTAGAATTGCTTACTAACATGATTAGTCTTTTTTCTTCATAAAGCAACAACTTCCAAACTAACTTCACATTTTCAAGCTAATATCAATGTTTTCATACTCATTTACTCATTCAAGACAATTCAAATACAATTCGGGAGCATTTCGCATTATTTCACAAATTACACAAAAATTCCACGAAATCATATTTCGTTCAAAACTTCCGACTTCCAACATGAACTTCCATAACATATTTTTATCTTTCAATTCATTAACAACTATCGTAATTTACATCCTACAACTTCATTTCCCTAATTACATAGACTATAATAACACTACATATATTTTCCTACAACAACCTCACCACATTTCTTCTATTCAACAAAACCATTAATCTTCCATTCACTTCACAATGCCATAACAACATAATTAACATACTAAATAAATTCAACCAACTCCCCCTACATATATAACACCACCTGGCCACAATGCTTGCACACACACACACGGCTTGCACACACACACAAATCACAATTCCATGATTTCCATGCAATTCCACTTATTCTAACATTCAAGATAAAATTTGTTCCATTCTCTATATACATACACATGTTCGGCCACATGCATATACCCCCTATTCTCATGATTTTCATTCTTTTCCACACACT
Source organism: Lycium ferocissimum (assembly GCF_029784015.1). Taxonomy (NCBI): domain Eukaryota; kingdom Viridiplantae; phylum Streptophyta; class Magnoliopsida; order Solanales; family Solanaceae; genus Lycium; species Lycium ferocissimum. The sequence goes on from NW_026718160.1 coordinate 3,215, forward strand.
ACAACATAGACAAAGCCTTCATAACATACAAAAAGAGTTTAAATCTTACCTTTCTTCACTAAGTTCTTCACTTAACCAAGTTGCCCACTTGAAGAAACAAGTGCTCCTTCTTCCAAAACAATTGCACCAAGTTGTAAAGCACTCTTGAATTGGTGGAAATACCACAAGAAAATAATTTTGGAGAAAGATTTTAAGAAGCCAATTTTCTATGGCCAAAGCCGTGAGCCTCTCTTTCTTTTTTTCTTGATTTCTTTTGATTTTTCTTGAAAATTCTAGAGATGAACACTCATATATTTGCCCCCTTAATGGTCACATGTTTGGCACATGGAAAAATTTTATTAACTTGGTGGGTTTGGGCCTAGGTTGGCCGGCCACCCTTGCCTCTTTGGGCCTCATTTTTCATTTTTTTTTTTAGCCCAATTCTTGGCTACTTTGTGAAATTCATGAAACAAATTTCCAAAATTCCAATTTTGCCCTTAGTCTTCCTCAACATCTCCGCATCCATACTTCCATAACCGGCATACACATACTAAGAAAAAATTCAAACATGGCCTCCTTTCTCATAAACCACAATTATTTCGAATTTTCGATTATGCAAAAGCGGGATATAACATCTTCACCCGGAAATAATGGGGTCTTTAAGCGACAGAGACGGTAGGCTTAGGGAACGGATGATGCATTATTAATTCATCAAGAGAAGCGGATGGTGCGGTTGAGATAAAAATATTATTCAAGAGAATTTTGGACACTTACGTTGGAATATGAATGCCACCTAACGGAGAATTTGAAATAACTACGAGTATTAAATAATTATTGGGTCGGAAACGGGCCACTTTTAATTCGGTGAGAGATGTATTATGAGGGCGTTTTGAAATACGCCGGACTTCAACTTACTCCCGGATTATGTGTTGAAGGTCATGTGACGGGGTGAGCACGATCGTACTAGCGTTAGAGCATCGAATTCCGTCGAGTCCCAAAGTGAGCGTCTTTGAGTGGGAGCAATTTTAGGATGGACACAGTTTCTGAAAGTCTTACAAATTCAGGCGTATAAAGCAAATGGGAAAGTAGGTGGTCAGAAAGTAAGAAGTATACGGAGCGGACGAAACCTTAAAGAATTAAATATGGGACGAGCGGTAGTCTGTTACACCTCGCGTTTTGTACATTTGAATATCCCGAGTTAATGGCGAAAAGTTAGGATAAGACTAGTGTTCTAAAATTATTTTAATGCATTAGTAGGTTATGAGCATTATTTATGGACGTTCATAGTAATGAAATAATGAGAAAGGTTAAAGGTAAAAAAGGAAAATTCGGAAAAGAGGTTCATGGAAATATTATGGAAGGCTAAGGGCAAAATGGGAATTTCACAAGAAGCATTGAAAATCTTGGAAGGGGCCAAACTTATGTGGCAAGACACCTAGTCTTTTTTTTTTGGATTAAATTTTAAGAAATTTCAAGAAAATTCTAGACAATAAAGAAAAGGAGGGAAAAGAAAGAAAAATCTAGAGAGGGGGCATGTGCCTACATGCATGTGTGAATTATATATGTATATATATATGAGGGAGTGGTCATATTTTTTAAGAAGAGAGAAAGAAACAAGAAAGAAAGAAAGAAACAAAAGAAAAAGAGAGAGAGAGTCACGACCATGCCGGCTGAATTCACCTATGGCAAACGACAAAAATATTTTCTTCTTGTTTTCGCACTAATTAGGAAGGTCCTTTACGATGTGGAGGAGTTGTTGGAAGGAGAAAACTATCCGTTCTTGCAAAAGAGGAGTTCCTAGCAGTGGGAGTTGAAGGCGCGGGGTGTGCAATCTTGTTTTTCATATGTTATGCATGGTTGTGGACGTGTGATGGTGTGTTGAGATGAATGGAATTCATGAAATGAAGATGTTGGTGTGTGAAGCCGTGTGTATGTTATATGGTATAGGAGTGAAGAGTTAAGTTTATGAAGCATGTTGATTGTTATGTTATGGACTATGTGATGAATAAATGAATAAAAATTCATGAAAGTGGGTATGTTGGAGTCTAGCCATGAAAGTATGGTTGGTTGGTGTAGGAAGAACGAATTAAATTAATTTAGTGTTCTTGGTTGATTGTGGTGTAGATTCTAGGATGAAAATGAGTGCTTGACGATTTAAATTGAAGATAAGATTGTTGTGTGGCCGATTTGGAGCTTAGTGTGTCTTGAATATACTTTCTTGAAATTATGGAAATAAATGTATTGTTGGTGTCCTTATGGTATTTGGAAGATTTCGGGTACTATGGTATGTTGTTTGGGTCGTTTGAACATAGTGAAGTGTTTTTGAAATTTGTTTAAGTGGTCTCGGATTAATCGAATATGCGAGCATTGATGATAGCTTGAAAATATATAATTGGAAGGTTGTCGGAATATGTGGAGATGACTTGTTAATGTTAGAATATATTTGGATATGTTATTGTTGGTTTTGTTGTTAATATTGTGGCCGAGTTCCATTCTCGGGTTGTTGTTGTTGAATTGGGCCGAGTTAGAATCTCGGGGATGGCGCATTTATAGGAAATGCTGCCGAAATTTTGGTAGACAAGTGTTACTTCGAGAATTTAATTTCTAGATGCTCAAGTTGACATTTGGTAAATGTGACCAAATCGTAGATTTTGGCGGATTTACAAATTGATTGAGCAACGAAGGAGCGAAGAGGTATGTGGAACATTACTTTTTTCTTTGGCATGTCTTAGTGTAATAGGCTTGAACACGAGGCCTGTGTGGGATAATTCTTCCTAGAAAACCGAGATTGAAATTAGTTACTATTCATTCGGTAAATTGAAATAGAAATTGAGCAAAAAGGTGGAAAAACCTCTGAACCTCTTAACTTGCATAAACAAGACCAGTACCCTAAGACTCTCTTAAGTAATGTCATGAAACGTATTATACATCAATTGTGTACGCCGCCTCGTTTGACCCGAGGTGAGCCCATTGTTCCCGGATTTCCTTGAGTTCTCCGGTTACTCATCGACAAATGTTGTAACTATTCTAAGGGGAATATTTCATGATGAAAGTGATGACGATGATGTAAAGGAAAGAACATGTTTATGACTCATGACTATGAGCCATAAGTCAAGAATTCAATGCGAATATGAAAGAGATAGACTAGTCCTTGATCCGATTCTACCACTTTAGCTATAGTATTATTTTCAAGGATTTCAAAGTCTACAAACAAACGCATATGATGTCCATGATCTCATTCCATTTTTTCTCTTAATGATATCTGTTCGTCGATAGTCTATGCGCAAATACTCGTTCCTTGAGAATTGAGACAAAGCGATCCCCGATTAATCCATAATGTAATCGGAGGTCACCGACCCACGTTCACTCCGAGGGGGACACATGACCTTCCTTGGGACTCCCCATGCATGCTGTTTATATGATAATGTATATGATACCTAATATTGATGAATGTACAGATGTGGGGAATGGGGAGGCAACTCGTGTCCACCCGATTCGGTGGCTTATCATGGGACGCGGGATGCCCGGACGCGCGGGATATGGGAGAGCCGTACGCGCCTATTATGTGTGATGTATGATATATATATATATATATAATATGATATACTTGGGACCCGTTGGGGAGGGGGGTGGGAGAGCCGATGAATCTGGCGTCAGAATCGCAAGTAAAAAGTACCGTTTTCCGAAAAGTATCATTTTTTTTCTATGTACAAGAACAAGAAAAACCGTATTCAAAAAAAAAAAAAGGAAAAGTAGGCATGCATGGAAATCCGCCCTCGGCCCGGCACGCACATGTACAAATGTTCCTTTCAACCTATGATATGCTTTATAGTTCTGTATGCAATTACCGTCCATACGTACAAAGTTATCCTCTTATCTCATCACAGTCTATAATCCCATGGTATTGTTGTTCATAACTATGTTCCGGTTCGTATTATTATTCATGTCTTACATACTCGCACATTGCTCGTACCGACCCCTTTTCTCTCGGGGCTGCGTTCATGTCGCGGCAGTACCCCGAACGGATAGAAGCTAATATGTAAACACTGACGCGTTGGCGAGTCTGCTTGACGCCGGAGGTTGCCGAGTCGGAAGTACACGTGCCGGATTTCGATCACGAGAGACTTTGCGAATTGCAGTCGTGGGTACCAAGCGATCGGTCTGTCGGTGGCTTCGTAGGAAAATAACGTGTCGGTTGTATTATGATACAAGTTTTATACGATTACAAATTAGGGTTGCTCGGAAAGCAACAAAGAATATTTTTAGTAAGCTTTGTCTTGTGTATTTGACTTAAAGGAAAAAAAAATTACGCATGGAATAAGAGTCGTAGGGTTCGCTGCGGCCTAGGTAAGGGTCGGGTGCTTATCACGCTCGATCAAGATCGGGGCGTGAAAATTCATGAAAAGAAAGACGGTGCATCATAGCTTTAGAGTCAGTGTACAGTGAATGGCGTTTGGAAATATTTTGTAAGCAAGATGTGGTGAATTGACTACGTATATGATATCCCATACATGGCTATTATTGGCGGGTATGTATATCCTGGAAGTAAATCGAGTTGCGGCACATGGGAAATTAATCGTGATTGTAATGAAGTTCGAGTGACAAAAATGGGACAAAATGTTGTAAGGCAAGTTGATGCTATTTTCACTAAGTTGAGCTTGGAAAGTTCTAATATAACGATATTTGGAAATGAAAAGGAAGTGAGTAGATGGTCTAAAGTGACGTAATTGTTTCGGCGAAAAAAGCGAATTTGCAAGAACTGTGTAACTCATATGTTTCTTGGGTTGTATTGAGAATATCATGAGAGATGAAGGTTGACATAAGTCTATGAACTTGAAAGTAAAATATAGTGGTGGCAAGAGCCCAAGGTTGGTTTGAACTCGAATTATGAGTTGCCATAAGTGGTGTTTGTGAAGAATAGCGAAGGGTGCAGAATTATTGTTGATATACATATTTTGGATCGATGGAAGTATTTTTGGGTTAAGGGACATAACCATTATACTTACTAGAGATAAAGTCATGTTGGGTGAGCACTGAATGTAAAGGTAAATGGTGACAAGGATGTAAGGATGACGTTGACCATTGGAGCCGCAAGTGAGTCTTAGCACGACATTGCAACTCGGATTTGGACGAACGACCGAGCGGAAAGAGGACGCTAAGGATATGTGCCTCGTTCTTGATTTCTTAGACGTACCGGGGATGATCACGGCCACTGGGAGTTTGCCTATAATAAAATCCTAGGATTGCATCCGATAGCCTATTCATTCAGTGTAGCGAGATTGAACTACCGAGTGGTTCGATGTTGGCGAACTAAGTTAATTGGACCTATTTTAGAACTTGACAAAATGAAAATCATTCGGGAGCTTAAAATTACGGCTCGAGTTCCCGAAATCATACGTAGATTGTCGCGTCGACACCTAGAGTTTCGAGGTCGACGATCGGGTATCTTTTATTGTTGTCACCCTTGAGGTTTTGGTGAGAATCCCCTAAGGAAAGGGTCCTTTGTCCCGATTATCAAAGGTACATTGGGCTTTATCCTCATGTAAATATGTCTACGATGGCCATGATTAGATCTACCAGCGATTTAAGAAGAACATATGTCCACTCGGTCAATGCTTCGCAAATATAGGTGATTCTTGACTAAGGTGAAGAATTTCCCATAAATGATATCCAAGTGACGGAGGTTTTATCCTACGTTAGGGCATCCTTTTATAGCTTTTATTATGATATTGTGGCGAAACAATAGCAGGGAGGAAATATTGTAGGTCGGGAAGCCGAAGAGGAGAGATGAAGAATAAGTATCTGTACTTATGACCCCGATTGACGCGGTAATTAAAATTCCAAATTGGTTATTTGATTAATGAACCGTATGTGGTAGCCATGAAAGAGAATCCCCCAAAGTGCTTATAAGATATGCATATGATCAGCTTTAACATTCGAGGACGAATGTTCTAAAGGGGGGAAATATTATGATCTTGTATTTTGTACATTGGAATATTTTAATCGGTTAGTTGCGACAAGTTAAGGACAAGGCTATTTTTCGATTTGGTGTAATGTATAAGTTGTTTATGAATTTTATTGGTATGGAATATTAAGAGAAATCAAGGGCATAAAGGAAATAAAAATTTCATGAAAAGGCCAAAGTGTCGTGTGTTAAGGTGGGACCCACATGTTGGGATTTTATAAAGGACATATGAAGAGATATATAAGTAGTACATGTGAAGTTGAGCAAGTCCTAAGAAGGACCCATAAGCTAAAAATGAGTGTAAGCCCTCCAAAGGGACTATTTAAGAAAACGTCTTCGGGTGATCTAATTTCGAGGGGCCAAAGCGGTATTATGAGTTTGGAATTTGTAAAAACTCCCAGAATGAAAGTTGTAGATAATTGAAATAGCTTTCCAACCATAGGTCGTGGGTTCACATGCGACATCGGGATAAGGAGATATGGATGTTTTAAGCCAGAAAGGTCGAGCTTGTGGATTCGGCCCAACCCGGGATTCCTTGAAGAGTCCTTAACATAGTGCCCAATACCCATGCCATTTAAGTGAAATTTTCAGCTTTCTCCTTCATTTTTCAGACCAAAACATCCAGATTTTCGGTGGAGAGAGAGAGAGAGAGAGAGGTAGAGAGAGAGAAACCAAATTTGACCACAATCTAAGGAATTCATGTGATTGAAGAAAAAGTGTTGTACGTTACGTTGCCTTCAATTTGGGCTAAAAATCAGCCAAGAAGAAGAGGGTGACGTCGGGCTGCATACTTAAGGTAAGACTAAGGTCCCTTTTTCATTGTTAACAAGTTTAATTAGAGTTTTAACGGATTAGAACGTGAGAAAATAGCGTTATAAACTAGTTTGTTATTTTGTTGAGATTTATGGATAAATGTTTTGTGGGTTAAATGGTTGGAATTGTCGTGTTATGGATGTTTTGAATGTGTTGTAATGTGTAAAAGTTGATGGAAATCATTATATGTTGCGTGTTGAAGTTGAGCCGTGTAGTGGTTGTGGTTTTGTAGAATATGATGAACTAATTTTATTTAGTGTTTTGGTTGTTGTTGTTGTGGATTATATGATGATAATGAAAGCTTAATGATGTAAGTTGAAGTGGAAAACGTATATGGGCTGTTTTAGAAGCTAATGTGAATTTAATGTAGTTTCTTGAATTGATGAAAAATGATGTTGTTAACATGCGGATTATTGATGTAGTTTATGAATTTGGAAGAAAGAAATGTGTTGTTGTTGTCCATATGGGAATTGGAAGGTTTCGGGTGGCTTTGCACATTGGTTGGGCCGTTTGAATATTGTGTGGATTGTTTGAAATGTTCTTGAATTTTGTTTGAATGGTTTTCAATTGGTATTTGAATGTATGAGCATCGGGAGTTGGCTTAATTGTAGGTGGTGATTTGAATGTAATGAAATGCCGTCGAAGTATATAGAAAAGAGGTTACTAATGTTAGAATGAGTTTTGAATCAACTTGTTGATGTTGCTAGTTTGGTTGTTGGCATTGTTGTTGATTTAATTTGGCCGAGTTGAATTCTCTGGGTTGTTGAATTCTACAAGGGAGATGCTGCCCAAATTTCTCGTAAATGAGTGCTAGTTTAGAATTGGATTTCTAAGAGCTTACCACTAATGTTTGGCATCTAATGATGTTATTGTAGATTTTGGAGAAGTAAGACGTAAGTTTGGATTAATTTAGGAAGCGGACGAGTGTATGTAAAGCCTAACTTTTCTTTCTTTTGGCATGTCTAGTGTAAGTACGAGTCTCGGGGGAACTTCATTCTTAAGGTCCGAGCACGTATACGATTCTTACTTCTTAATGTTAATGTCCTTAATATGGTCAACTTATGGTTCTAAGTCTTTTGTACAATTGGATTTCAAATTTTGTATAAGTTAATGTGGTTTTAAAGGATTCTACAACTACGAACAACCGTAACTTTCATAGACGGCTCGGATGCGCCTCAAACGTTAAGTAGGAGATTCTATTGAATAAGGTCTCCAACTTTCATAGATGGACCGGTTTTGATACTCGTCCGCGGGCCCCGAGACCTTTGTGTAATACCAAGGCAAGGATTTAGTGTGACTATCGTCCTAACCCTCGAATGTCGATTACCTACTTCTTTCTCGAACTTGTAATGAGGAATATGCCCCTCTTTCTATAAGCTATTTCATATGGTTTGATACGTATCCACGAGTCCTAAAGTTCCATTTGATATGTTTCGGAACGACATTCGGAAGAAACTTAGTTTGGCGTTGCTTTGGTTTTTAAATGATGGTTCATTCTCGATTATTTATCCGAGTTTTTGAAAATGTTTTAAATCGCATATAGTTGCTCACGACTACGCTCGTGCATATGGTTGTTACCTCTTTCCCGAGTCCCGGCCGGTTATGTTATCGTGCGCACTATGTGATATTCGAGTATGATGTGTCAGAGTTCGCCGAGCCCTCGCTAGAGAGGGCCGGGTACCGTGTATATTTGGTGTTATCTTTGTGTTATTATGATGTGTTGTGATGTATGACGGGATACGGAGATATGAAACCTTCGGGTGTGATGCTGTGTTATGGCGCCAACGACGGGCGGGCGACCATAGTTCTAAGAGCCCTATGCATGATTTGTATTTTTATGAGTAAGCATTTTGATATTTTGAATATTGCATTTACTTTCTGTAGTTCTGGTTTGACTATGATCCCGTTTACTATATTTCATGCTTTGCATACTCGCACATATTCCGTACCGACCCCCTTTCTTCGAGGGTTTGTTTCATGCCGCGCAGTACGTATACTTATTTGGATGATCCGCTCGGGCCTTAGGATTCGTTCGGTGACTTGGAGCGCTCCCTGATCCGGAGCCTATACTCGATCCGCATTCTCGTTATTGTGCATATATATATGTTTATTCACGGGTACGGGGCCCCGTCCCGTCATATGATTTTGTTATGACTCTTAGAGGTCCGAGACATATATGTGTGTGGGTTATGGGTGGTATTCCTTTGTTCGGTCGTGTCCGTGGTGATTTGTGATTTGACGTCCCCCTATATTATGATAGCCTTATCGGCTTATATGTGATATTATCTCATTTGATTGCGATAGCGATATGTATATTTGTACATTTGGGGATCTTCGGGTGACGTTCCACTTTTCTCGTATATATATGTTATTTTGTATCCGCGTAAGCTATTCGTATGCTACTCGCCGATTAACGGGTGTGTACGGGTGCCCAACTCGGGCACTAGTCGCGGCCTACGCAGGTTGGTCGTGACGCATCGACCCCTTTCTTCGGGGTCTGCGTTTTCATGCCGCGGCAGTACCCTCGCATGAGTAGATGACGTTAGCGAAGACAATTTCGGATTGGCGAGTTCTATTTCTCCGGAGTACCGCCGAATCCGAGTGCTTTTGTACGGGTATCCGAGATGTTGGTAGAGACTGGCAAGGCGTTGTCGTGTGTGTGATATGTCAAGCTGGTAAGCGCTTGTGTATGCCGATGTATTGTTATGTATTATGTTACGAACTTCGTATGTTTACGTATTTCATACGATGCTAGTTTTATTTGATTTGGCAAGGATGAAAGGCATGTTCGTTTTCGGAAAAAAAAAAGAAGAAGAAAAAAAAAATTCATTATGTGCTTATGTCATGTTTTGCGGGCCCAGTATGATTATGTGTATTACGATAGCCAGCGGGTTCGCTCGGCCCTAGGTAAGGGTCGGGTGCCCATCATGCCCTATCAGAAATTAGGGTGTGACATATGATGTATACGAGGTTTGGACAAGTAGGAGATAGTAATCGATGATGCTACCAAGACTTCTAAAGACATCCCTCCTGATTGGGTGAAGAAAGTTATTAAGAGAAGTCGAGTCATACGTTGGGTATCGGAGGAGAATTACGAGTATTAAGTTAATGATGTCTTAATGACCCCTTTGAGGAAGAATTATAACGTCCCTTAGAATGATATTGAAGTGTTGAACGAGTGTTAAGAAGGTTCCATAAGGATCGGGAGATCAAATTCCAGTCGACGAAACAACCTCGTAAAATCCGGGAAGACATACGGCCAGTAGCACATCGGCCGTATAATATCTACCGCGACCGTATGTCCACCGTAGATCCAGCCCGCAAGTCATGATTCGATCGGACCAGATATACGGTCCAACATACGGTCAGTAGATTTTATACGGAATCGTATGTTGGTCCGTATATTTCCATCAACGATCTTAATTTTATATAAGGGACCTTTCCTTTTCATTTCATTCATTTCACACTTCACCCCCACAACACAAGAAACCTCTAGAGTGTTCCAAACACTTCATCCATGAGAAATCCATAGAAATCAAGGATCAACAACAAGAAATCAAGAGAATCAA